>NC_041386.1:239795148-239821428 GCF_002162155.2 Triticum dicoccoides | reverse complement strand
CTTTTTACTCCTCGGTCCCTTTGTCACTCTGGTGAGGCCTCCTGACTTAGAGTTTTGACTCTTCTATTCTCAATTTTCACGAATTTTTTTAGGATCACGCGGGTATCTTGGAATCGTTCCGATGGTTTTGTGACGAGAACATTGTTCTTGGTGCCTCCTGACATTTAGGGGTTGTGGCAGTGTTCCAGGGAGTTGAGCTCCGAGGTGTTGTCGTCACAATTTTATCGTTGCAGTTTGATACGTCTCCAACGTATCTATAATTTTTGATTGCTCCATGCTATATTATTTACTGTTTTGAATGTTTATGAGCTTTATTATACACTTTTATATCATTTTTTGGGACTAACCTATTAACCCAGAGCCCAATGCCAGTTTCTGTTTTTACCCTGTTTTAGGGTTTCAAAGAAAAGGAAAACCAAACGGAGTCCAATTGACATGAACTTCACGAAACTCATTTTTGGAAGGAAAGAAGCCCAGAAGACCTGGAGTGCACATCAGGGGATCTGCGAGGAGGTCACGAGGCAGGGGGCGCGCCCACCCCCCCTGGGCGCGCCCTCCACCCTCATGAGCCCCTTGTGGGCCCCCTGACGTACTTCTTCTGCCTATATATCTCCATATACCATAAAAACATCCGTGAGCACATAGATCGGGAGTTCCGCCGCCAGAAGCCTCCGTAGCCACCAAAAACCAATCTAGACCCGTTCTGGCACCCTGCCGGACGGGGCAATCCTTCTCCATTGTCCATCTTCATCATCCCGGTGCTCTCCATGATGAGGAGGGAGTAGTTCTCCCTCGGGGCTGAGGGTATGTACCAGTAGCTATCTGTTTGACCTCTCTCTCTCTCTCTCGTGTTCTTGAGATGATACGATCGTTATGTATCGCGAGCTTTGCTATTATATTTGGATCCTATGATGTTTCTTCCCCCCTCTACTCTCTTGTAATGAATTGAGTTTCCCCTTTGAAGTTATCTTATCGGATTGAGTCTTTAAAGATTTGAGAACACTTGATGTATGTCTTGCCGTGGATATCTGTGGTGACAATACGATATCACGTGATTCACTTGATGTATGTTTTGGTGATCAACTTGCGGGTTTCGCCCATGAACCTATGCATAGGGGTTGGCACACGTTTTCATCGTGATTCTCCGGTAGAAACTTTGGGGCACTCTTTGAGGTTCTATGTGTTGGTTGAATAGATGAATCTGAGATTGTGTGATGCATATCATATAATCATACCCACGGATACTTGAGGTGACATTGGAGTATCTAGGTGACATTAGGGTTTTGGTTGATTTGTGTCTTAAGGTGTTATTCTAGTACGAACTTTAGGGATGTTTGTGACACTTATAGGAATAGCCCAACGGATTGATTGGAAAGAATAACTTTTAGGTGGTTTCGTACCCTACCATAATCTCTTCGTTCGTTCTCCGCTATTAGTTACTTTGGAGTGACTCTTTGTTGCATGTTGAGGGATAGTTATGTGATCCAATTATGTTAGTATTGTTGAGGGAACTTACACTAGCGAAAGTATGAACCCTAGGCCTTATTTCCACGCATTGCAATACCGTTTACGCTCACTTTTATCATTAGTTACCTTGCTGTTTTTATAATTTCAGATTACAAATACCTTTATCTACTATCCATATACCACTTGTATCACCATCTCTTCGCCGAACTAGTGCACCTATACAATTTACCATTGTATTGGGTGTGTTGGGGACACAAGAGACTCTTTGTTATTTGGTTGCAGGGTTGCTTGAGAGAGACCATCTTCATCCTATGCCTCCTATGGATTGATAAACCTTAGGTCAGCCACTTGAGGGAAATTTTCTACTGTCCTAAAAACCTCTACATTTGGAGGCCCAACAACGTCTACAAGACGAAGATTATGTAGTAGACATCAATCTCTTTTCTGGCGTTGTTGCTAGGGAGGTGAGTGCTTGAAGGTATATCTTTAGATCTTGCAATCGAATCTTATAGTTTCTTGTTTTATCACTAGTTTAGTTTATAAAAGAAAACTATGAAAAATGGAATTGAGTTTGTCTCATACGCTTCATATTTTTAGTATCTTTCGTGAGTATGATGGAAAGGAAAATTGTGCCAAAGTGTTAGAAGAAGAATGCATTAGAATGTTTGGCACTAAATATTTGAATGATGAGCATGATTGCAATGTTGTTAGTATGAATTCCTTGAATATCAATAATGCTAATGATATGCAAAGCCACAAGCTTGGGGAAGCTATGTTTGATGAAGATGAATTTTTTTGTCCCCCAAGTTTTGATGAGCAAATTTATTATGATTAAAGCATGCCTCCTATCTATGATGATTATTGTGATGACACGTATGCTTTAAAGAATAATGATAACAATGAAACTTGTCATCTTGATTTCAATTTTCAATCCCATGATAGTTACCTTGTTGAGTTTCCTCCCACTATTATTCATGAGAAGAATTTTGCTTATGTGGAGAGTAGTAAATTTTCTATGCTTGTAGATCATGAAAGGAATGCTTTAGATGCTGGTTATATTGTTGAATTCATTCATGATGCTACAGAAAATTATTGTGAGGGAGGAACATATGCTTGTAGGAATTGCAATAATATCAAGTTTCCTCTCTATGTGCTTAAAATTTTGAAGTTATGCTTGTTTTGCTCTCCTACGCTAGTTGATTATTGTTCCCATAAGTTGTTTGCTCACAAAATCCCTATGCATAGGAAGTATGTTAGACTTAAATGTACTAGTCATATTCTTCATGATGCTCTATTTATGTTACAATTCTTATCTTTTATGTGAGCATCATTGAAATCATCATGCCTAGCTAGGGGCGTTAAACGATAGCGCTTGTTGGGAGGCAACCCAATTTTATTTTTGTTCCTTGTTTTTTGCTCCTGTTTAGTAATAAATAATTCATCTAGAATCTGTTTAGATTTGTTTTTATGCTTTTAATTAGTGTTTGTGCCAAGTAGAACCTTTGGGAAGACTCGGGGAAAGTCTTGTTAATCATGCTGTAAAAAACAGAAACTTTAGCGCTCACGAGAATTACTTCCATTTTTATTTGGAAAGTGATATTTAGTTAATTAATTTTAAGATGATTAATAGATAAATTCCGCAGGTCCAGCAACTTATTTGAGAATTTTATGAATTCCAGAAGTATACGTTTGATCCAGATTACTACAGATTGTTCTGTTTTTGACAGATTCTGTTTTTCATGTGTTGTTTAAATATTTTGATGAATCTATGGCTAGTAAAATAGTTTATAAACCATAGAGAAGTTGTAATACAGTAGGTTTCACACCAATCTAAATAAAGAATGAGTTCATTACAGTACCTTGAAGTGGTGATTTATTTTCTTATACTAACGGCGCTTACGAGTTTTTTGTTAAGTTTTGTGTTGTGAAGTTTTCAAGTTTTGGGTAAGGATTCGATGGACTATGGAATAAGGAGTGGCAAGAGCTTAAGCTTGGGGATTTCCAAGGCACCCCAAGGTAATATTCAAGGATAGCCAAGAGCCTAAGCTTGGGGATGCCCCGGAAGGCATCCCCTCTTTCGTCTTCGTTCATCGGTAACTTTACTTGGAGCTATATTTTTATTTACCAAATGATATGTGTTTTGCTTGGAGCGTCAATTTATTTTGTTTTGCTTGCTGTTTGAATAAAATACCAAGATCTGAAATTCTTAAATTTTAGAGAGTCTTCACATAGTTGCATAATTATTCAACTACCCATTGATCTTCACTTATATCTTTCGGAGTAGTTTGTCATTTGCTCTAGTGCTTCACTTATATCTTTTTAGAGCATAGTGGTGGTTTTATTTTGTAGAAATAGAAGAACTCTCATGCTTCACTTAGATTATTTTGAGAGTCTTAAATAGCATGGTAATTTGCTTAAAATCCTAATATGCTAGGTATTCAAGAATAATAAAATTCTCTTATGAGTGTGTTGAATACTAAGAGAAGTTTGATACTTGATAATTGTTTTGAGATATGAAGATGGTGATATTAAAGTCATGCTAGTTGAGTAGTTGTGAATTTGAGAGATACTTGTGTTGAAGTTTGTGATTCCCGTAGCATGCACGTATGGTGAACCGTTATGTGATGAAGTCGGAGCATGATTTATTTACTGATTGTCTTCCTTATGAGTGGCGGTCGGGGACGAGCGATGGTTTTTTCCTACTAATCTATCCCCCTAGGAGCATGCGCGCAGTACTTTGTTTCGGTAACTAATAGATTTTTGCAATAAGTATGTGAGTTCTTTATGACTAATGTTGAGTCCATGGATTATACGCACTCTCACCTTCCACCATTGCTAGCCTCTCTAGTACCGCGCAACTTTTGCCGGTACCATAAACCCACCATTTACCTTCCTCAAAACAGCCACCATACCTACCTATTATGGCATTTCCATAGCCATTCCGAGATATATTGCCATGCAACTTTCCACCGTTCCTTTTATTATGACATGCTTCACCATTGTCATATTTCTTGCATGATCATGGTTGACATCGTATTTTTGGCAAAGCCACCATTCATAATTCTTTCATACAGTCACTCATGAGTCATTGCACATCCCGGTACACCGCCGGAGGCATTCATATAGAGTCATATCTTGTCCTAAGTATCGATCTGTAATTGTTGAGTTGTAAGAAAAATAAAAGTGTGATGATCATCATTATTAAAGCATTGTCCCAGTGAGGAAAGGATGATGGAGACTATGATTCCCCCACAAGTCGGGATGAGACTCCGGACGAAAAAAAGAGGCCAAAGAAGTCCAAATAAAAAAAGAGGCCATAAAAAAAGAGAAGGCCCAAATAAAAAAATAAAAAAGAGAGAGAAAAAGAGAGAAGGGGCAATGCTACTATCCTTTTACCACACTTGTGCTTCAAAGTAGCACCATGATCTTCATGATAGAGAGTCTCCTATGTTGTCACTTTCATATACTAGTGGGAATCTTTCATTATAGAACTTGGCTTGTATATTCCAATGATGGGCTTCCTCAAAATGCCCTAGGTCTTCGTGAGCAAGCAAGTTGGATGCACACCCACAAGTTTCTTTTGATGAGCTTTCATATACTTATAGCTCTAGTGCATCCGTTGCATGGCAATCCCTACTCACTCACATTGATATCTATTGATGGGCATCTCCATAGCCCGTTGATATGCCTAGTTGATGTGAGACCATCCTCCCCTTTTTTGTCTTCTCCACAACCACCCTTCTATTCCACCAATAGTGCTATGTCCATGGCTCATGCTCATGTATTGCGTAAAGATTGAAAAAGTTTGAGAACATCAAAAGTATGAAACAATTGCTTGGCTTGTCATCGGGGTTGTGCATGATTTAAATATTTTGTGTGGTGAAGATGGATCATAGCTAGACTATATGATTTTGTAGGGATAGCTTTCTTTGGCCATGTTATTTTGAGAAGACATAATTGCTTAGTTAGTATGCTTGAAGTATTATGATTTCTATGTCAATATGAACTTTTATCTTGAATCTTATGGATCTGAATATTCATGCCAAAATTAAGAAGAATTACATTGAAATTATGCCAAGTAGCACTCCGCATCAAAAATTCTGTTTTTATCATTTACCTACTCGAGGACGAGCAGGAATTAAGCTTGGGGATGCTGATACGTCTCCAACGTATCTATAATTTTTGATTGCTCCATGCTATATTATTTACTGTTTTGAATGTTTATGGGCTTTATTATACACTTTTATATCATTTTCTGGGACTAACCTATTAACCCAGAGCCCGGTGCCAGTTTCTATTTTTTACCCTGTTTTAGGTTTCGAAGAAAAGGAAAACCAAACAGAGTCCAATTGACTTGAAACTTCACAGAACTAATTTTTGGAAGCAAAGAAGCCCAGAAGACTTGGAGTGCACGTCGGGGGATCTACGGGGAGGTCAGAAGGAATGGGGGCGCGCCCACCCCCTGGGCGCGCCCTCCACCCTCGTGAGCCCCTCATGGGCCCCCTGACGTACTTCTTCTACCTATATATCTCCATATACCTTAAAAACATCTGGGAGCACAATAGATCGGGAGTTCCACCGCCAGAAGCCTCAGTAGCCACCAAAAACCAATCTAGACTCATTCCGGCACCTTGCCGGAGGGGGCAATCCTTCTCCGATGGCCATCTTCATCATCCCGGTGCTCTCCATGACGAGGAGGGAGTAGTTCTCCCTCGGGGCTGAGGGTATGTACCAGTAGTTATGTGTTTGATCTCTCTCTCTCTCTCGTGTTCTTGAGATGATACGATCTTTATGTATCGCGAGCTTTGCTATTATATTTGGATCCTATGATGTTTCTTCCCCCCTCTACTCTCTTGTAATGAATTGAGTTTCCCCTTTGAAGTTATCTTAACGGATTGAGTCTTTAAAGATTTGCGAACACTTGATGTATGTCTTGCCGTGGATATCTGTGGTGACAATGGGATACCACATGATTCACTTGATGTATGTTTTGGTGATCAACTTGCGGGTTTCGCCCATGAACCTATGCATAGGGGTTGGCACACATTTTCGTCGTGATTCTCCGGTAGAAACTTTGGGGCACTCTTTGAGGTTCTATGTGTTGGTTGAATAGATGAATCTGAGATTGTGTGATGCATATCGTATAATCATACCCATGGATACTTGAGGTGACGTTGGAGTATCTAGGTGACATTAGGGTTTTGGTTGATTTGTGTCTTAAGGTGTTATTCTAGTACGAACTCTAGGGCTGTTTGTGACACTTATAGGAATAGCCCAACGGATTGATTGGAAAGAATAACTTTGAGGTGGTTTTGTACCATACCATAATCTCTTCGTTCGTTCTCCGCTATTAGTAACTTTGGAGTGACTCTTTGTTGCATGTTGAGGGATAGTTATGTGATCCAATTATGTTAGTATTGTTGAGGGAACTTACACTAGAGAAAGTATGAACCCTAGGCCTTATTTCCACGCATTGCAATACCGTTTACGCTCACTTTTATCATTAGTTACCTTGCTGTTTTTATAATTTTAGATTACAAATACCTTTATCTACTATCCATATACCACTTGTATCACCATCTCTTCGCCGAACTAGTGCACCTATACAATTTACCATTGTATTGGGTGTGTTGGGGACACAAGAGACTCTTTGTTATTTGGTTGCAGGGTTGCTTGAGAGAGACCATCTTCATCCTACGCCTCCTATGGATTGATAAACCTTAGGTCATCCACTTGAGGGAAATTTGCTACTGTCCTACAAACCTCTACATTTGGAGGCCCAACAACGTCTACAAGACCAAGACTATGTAGTAGACATCAATCTCTTTTCTGGCGCCGTTGCCGGGGAGGTGAGTGCTTGAAGGTATATCTTTAGATCTTGCAATCGAATCTTTTAGTTTCTTGTTTTATCACTAGTTTAGTTTACAAAAGAAAACTATGAAAAATGGAATTGAGTTTGTCTCATACGCTTCATATTTTTAGTATCTTTCGTGAGTATGATGGAAAGGAAAATTATGCCAAAGTGTTAGAAGAAGAATGCATTAGAATGTTTGGCACTAAATATTTGAATGATGATCATGATTGCAATGTTGTTAGTATGAATTCCTTGAATATCAATAATGCTAATGATATGCAAAGCCACAAGCTTGGGGTAGCTATGTTTGATGAAGATGATATTTTTTTGTCCCCCAAGTTTTGATGAGAAAATTTATTATGATTAAAGCATGCCTCCTATCTCTGATGATTATTGTGATGACACGTATGCTTTAAAGAATAATGATAACAATGAAACTTGTCATCTTGATTTCAATTTTCAATCCCATGATAGTTACCTTGTTGAGTTTGCTCCTACTATTATTCATGAGAAGAATTTTGCTTATGTGGAGAGTAGTAAATTTTATAAATTAGGTTTTTCCAAAAACCCCTGAATTGAGACTTGAACTACAAGTACTTAATTAAGGGTGTGAAAAATCTTTCAAAAAGTATATTTGAAACCTATTAGGTATAGGGCTCCCATAAACCACAAAAATATAATTTTAAAAGTTATTTTCCTATTTTATTTAAAGGCTTTTTCTTAAGTCTAGAAATGGTCTTTAATAGGTTAAAATTATTTTAATGTTTCAAAAATATTTGAGAAAGTTTAGGGAAGCTCAGTGGACATATATTGTCCATATATAAGAGTTTCAACACATGGTCATGTTCAAATTATTGGTCAAATCCCTCAAGAACTATTTTTGGACATTTCAAGCTTTTGAAATGTTTACGAAGAAAATATTCTCCATTAAATACAGGAAAATTCTATAATATCCAAAATGACCTACTTGAGGATCCTACAAAGTCTCATGTCATGGAGAACAATATAGCCCCACCAAACCCTCTCAAAACCATTTATGTCCTTTTTCAAGTTTGAACAACCTTGCACTGCCAAACATGTCCAAATGCTCTCAAACTTCGTTCACATGCTCAAATGGTGTAATAATGCATCGAGACCAAATGGCACAAGTTGGAGAGAAGGATACCATGATCAAAGTGTTCCAAGACCCTTTCTGTCCAGAACCAAAATTGAACAACTCTACATTGCCAAGTGTGTCCTTGTGATCTGAATTTTTGTAGACATGTTCAAGTCCTCAAATGATGACACTACACCAAGTGGTGCATCAAGGAGAATAGATTTGCATGAATAAATCTTGGTAAAGCCATTTCTGCTGATATCTAGGGTTTACCAAAGTTACATTGGCTACTTTGCCCAAATGAACTCAATCTTGGTGGAACCTCTTATTTTCTTAGTCCATTTGACCCTGTCAAGACTCATGACAAGGGAAGTCCATTTGCTTGCCCAAACCTACATCAAACACCTTCTGGTAGAAACTTAAAATGCATGTTTTGGCCATTTCAACTAATCTCCATGAGCTGAACTTCTTCCCACAACCTCTCCTAGTCCCCCTCTACCTCTGGTGTGCTTCCCTGCCCAAGAGGCAATGATGAAGGGGGGAAGGGATCCACTTTTCTTCTCTGGACAACAGCATTTTCACTCTCTCTCTACCCCTCCTCTCTTCTACTGGCTTCCCAAGGCATCCAATGCCATTTCCACTTTGTTTACTCCCCTGCAGCCATTAGACACAAGAGGACGCGTGAGTGCGCGCGGAAAAGCCGCGCATGCTCCCGACTGTTGACACGGCGCTCCCGTCCACCTCGAGCCTCCCCCCATGCACCAGTCGATGCACCTCAGCGTCCGCATCATGCCAACAGGTCTTCCACTTGCTCCTGCGCCCTCCTCTCTCCCCTGCGGCGTGTGCCCGAGCGCCGCCCGCATCCGCCAATCGCCGCCCGCGTCCCTGGCCCGCCTTGCGCTCGCTGCTCTCTCTTTCCCTAGTCGTAGAGCACGCCCAGGAAGACCCCCGACTTGAAGCCAAGACCTCCCGTGCCCTCCAGCGACGGCTACGACCCCGCTGTGCACCTCGCCCCCTTCTATTTAAGGCCACCCCCGAGCCCCCTCTCTACTCCTTTGGCTCTCTCTCCCTCCCGTGCATCCCCTGGACCAACCCACTCCCCTCCTCGCGCCCTCCAACCTCTTCCATGGTCGGAGCCGAGCCGCCGACCACCGCCTAAATTCTCGTCGTCTGGGCCCCCTCCTCCCCACCTATGGGTTACTTTGCATCTCTACTGCCCCCGCGAAGCTCCCCCGCACTCCGGTTACTCCACCCTACAGCCGGAGCACGCGCGGGAGGTTGAAGACAGCCTGCTGCTGGGCCCCGCGTGTCAGCGACCCGGCGGGTGGACCTGACCGTTTAAGTGGAAACGGCTTCGGCCGGATCCGCCTCCCCTGCGTGAACGCGCACCCCCGTGAAGCTGCCTTCGACATCACCACCTCTCCCCACGTAGCCGAGCTGCTGGGCCAGCCCACGGTCTATCTGTCGTCCCGTGCGCAGGATAAGGTTAAAGCCTTATTTCCTTTTTCTTTTTCTAGTCAACTTCAAAAATCCATAAATAATTCAACAGAGCTCCAAATTCGATGATTCAAATTTGCAGTAGTTCATAAATTCATGATCTATCACATGGTGTTGTTTGCACATTTTTCCAGGAAACTTTTCTTCACACATATTTTGAAAAACCCTATTTTCCTATTTCTGTGAACTTTAGAAAATCACAGAGAGCTAAAAATTGATCCAAATGCCATGATTCAAATTCCTAGATGCTTCTAAGTTCATAACTTAGTTTATGAACATTTTTCTTAATACTTTCTGTACCACACAAAATAATGAGCCATTTCTTCATATTTGTCAATTTTGCAAATTCATAGGAAAATCATTTGAACTCCAAATCCAGTGAAACCAACTCCTAGATACTTCTAAAATCATGGTTTGTTAAATGGGCGCCTTTGCTCATTTTTCAAAAATATGTTCATGTACACTTCTTGCAAATCCACAAATCCCTTGATTCCATCCTATTGAAATGTTCAGGAATATCCACTGACCCAATCCCAATGAAACCACTCTTGTTATTTTTCATATAACCAGAGATGTCCTAGAAAAGTCAAATTAATATTTTTAGAGCACTTTTATTTTCTACCTAGTTGTGTTGCTTACTATGATTGTTTCCGACATTAGTTGACGAAGTAGACGAAATACTCGGAGATGGACTAGAAGATTTGAAGACTCTGATGAACCAGACAAGCAGCCCTTTGACCATGTTGAACCCTTTTATATCACGGGAACATTTGCACTGTTTCATCGAGTGCATGATGGTTCTTGAATGGCAACCTTGCTGGGCTTGCCTCTGTTGCATACCCGTTGATACTTGCATTGTTCATGACTCTATCCTTGTTTAGAGTTGTGTTGATGGATTATAGAAATATGCTATAGTAGTTAACTATGCAAAAGGTGTCAGGGCTATGCATGGAAAGAAACAAGTGTGGTTTGACATACTTGCAAATAACCCTAGTGGGTGCCACTGATGCCCCCGGGAGATGATGACGAACTAGGTCACTACTTATTGGAGAAGTAGTGTACCGAGGCTTGATAAAAGTGTTGTTTACAGAGATGGATTAGATTTAAGATTTGTCGACCGTCCCAACCTTAGATGCGCAACCACTCTACCCTTATATGGGAAAGGGCATTATTGATTACCTAGGCCGATACTAGCTTGGAGCCTACATTACTAGTGTCAGGAGAGTTGTTGTTGCGCTCTCCCGGGACGGGTTCGTGCCAGGTAGGGCGGCCAAGAACATTTTTATGGGGCACGGGACACACCGTTCGTACCCCGTGCCAGTGGTATGTGACAAACATGGGAGCGAGGCTCCACAATTTAAGTTGTGAAATGTTGGGCACGGGGGTTACTACCAATCGAGTGGACTCTATGTTAGTGTCGTCTAGGGAAAGATAGTGATCGGGTGCTTACCCCGGGTACTTGAGGTACCGCGGGTCGTGGATGACACGGAAGTTCCCCGGATCTTGTGGGTAAAGTGTGCAACCTCTACAGAGTGTAAAACTATTCGAATAGCCATGTCCACGGTCAAGGACAGTTGGGTGGTGCTGCTTAGACTATGTCCATAAGTTTCTGGAAAAGAACACGGTTTGGTAAATCTGTTGATGTGATTCATGAGGAAGTCACGGTGAGGTTGAGCATGAGTTGTTCATAACTCTTTCTCGATGTTGATGTCTTTAACCTCCTGATACTTGTTGCAGACACATTCATGTCCTTGATAAATCATGATCATACTTGCATGAGAAAAACTAGCTTTCTGCAAAAATGCCAAATTAGAAGTAGAGCCTTGCATAATTATTATGTTATCACCCTTGGGTTGCTTGCGAGTACATTCAAAGTACTCATTGGCTTGCCACTGGTTATTTTATTGGCCAGGCATGAAAGAACAAGATATGATGAAGAATACTTCGGTGACGAACATGCGAGCTAGGATGCTTCCCAGTCAGAATGCCTGTAGGGTTAAGGCAGATGGCATGGGTCCAAGTTATCGACGAAGATTTCCGCTGCGAAGTTATACTCAAGACTCGACCATAATGGTCTTAATTTATGTAAGATGGTATGTATGGATGTAAGACTCTTGTTATTCAGCTTCTGTGTGTTTAGTGAGCATTGATCTCTGGGATCACTGTACACGTGCATTAGGTGATCACGACTTATGAGTCGGGGTCCCCAATATTTGAATGTTAAGGCTATATGTTGCATTTTCGATCCATTGATTCAGCTTGAATATATGTCTTTCAAGATGCTAACGGATGTCAACCTCTTCAGGATGGCTCCTCCAACGCGTCAGAATCCGGAATCTCCGCCACCACCTCCACCTCCGGAGGCATGGCAAGCTGTCATGGACGCCACCAACACCAACACGCAGATGCTTTTGCAACTCTTGCAAGAGCGCAACCAAGGAAATCAAGGCCAAGGCAACAATCAAGCTCAGTTTGCTACCCTCAACCAATTCCTCGCAAACCAGCCGAAGTCCTTCAGTAACTGTGTCGAGGCCACAGACGCTGACGATTGGCTCATGGATATCTGCAAACATTTTGAGTGCTGCAACGTCAGGCCTGAGGGCTTTGTCAAGTTTGCTTTGTTCCAACTCAAAGACCAAGCTGCTGAGTGGTATCAACAATACAAAGATTCCAGAGGAGGTCGTGTGATTACCTGGGATGATTTCCGCAGGGACTTCAAAGCTCGCCACATTTCCTCAAAGTGTTGATGAGAGTAAGCGCGAGGAGTTCCACAATCTGAAGCAAGGTAACATGTCTGTTTACCAATACAACATCCTGTTTTAGAGGCTCGCTCGCTTCGCCAAACAAGACGTCCCTGATGAGAAGAGCATGATTTATCAATTCAGAGGTGGCCTCAGAGAAGATCTGCAATTAGCTCTTGTGCTTTTTGAGCCAACAAAGTATGATGAATTCTACAACATGGCACTAAAGCAAGAAGCTGCTCAGCTCAAGTGTGATGCTTCTAAGAAGAGAGTCAGGGATGCAACTCCATCGTCTTCTTCAACTCAAGTGGCAGCTAAGCAGCAAAAGTTCTGGTTGCCTCCTCCTCCTCCGTTCCGTCAGCCTTATCAGCAGAAGAGTAAAGGTGGCAATGGATCTTCCCACCCACCCAACCCAAGCTATCAGAGCAAAGCTCCATCTCATGCTCCAAGGTCAAATGCTCCATATCACCATCCGCTCTCAGAGGTTACGTGCAACAAGTGTCAGCAGAAAGGGCACTATGCGAACAAATGCTTCAACCAAAGGCGCCTTTCGCCTCCTCCTCCTGTGAGATCTACCAACAATGCAGTGGTCAAGCATAATTCCAAGCATGTCAAGGTTAACATGATGAACACAGCTTAGGCAGAGGACTCTTCAGAAGTGATCATGAATAACCTTCTAGTTAACTCTATTCCTGCCAAAGTTCTCTTTGATACTGGTGCATTGCATTGTTTCATTTCAAAACCTTTTGCATCAAAGTATGAGTGTGATTATCAACAATTGCCTAGAACTTTATCTATTGTGTCCCCGGGCAAGCAAATGTCAGCTAATATCCGCGTCCCGGATGTTTCTATCGTGATGGGCGACTACAAATTTCTGGCTTCTCCAATTGTTCTGGGTGACTCGGATATTGATCTAATTCTCGGCATGGACTGGCTTTCTAAGCACAAGTCTCAACTTGATTGTGCTGCCAGGCAGATTCAATTGACACACTCGTCTGAGGATGTGATCATCTTTGCCGCTCGTGATGATACCATTCGACTGTTTTCTCTCAATGAGAAGGGCAAGTTGAATGCCATCTCTCAGATTCCAGTCATTTGTGAATATCAAGATGTCTTTCCAGAAGAGCTTCTAGGAATGCCTCCTCACCGGCCAGTTGAATTCATCATCGATCTTGAGCCTGGCACGGAACCTATTTGCAAATGTCCTTACAAGAATGGACCAAAAGAGTTGAAGGAGCTGAAGAAACAACTCTATGTACAAGAGCGCATGGGTCTGATCTGACCGAGTTCTTCTCCATGGGGTTGTGGTGTTCTTTTTGTCAAGAAGAAGGATGGCACGGACCGACTTTGTGTTGACTACCGCCCATTAAACAAGAAGACCATAAAGAACAAGTACCCACTTCCCAACATCAATGAGCTATTCGAACAACTCAAAGGTGCTCAAGTATTCTCCAAGCTTGACCTCTGTATGGACGATCATCAGATTCGCATTCGTGAACAAGATATCCCCAAGACAACATTCAGAACAAGCTATGGTTCCTATGAATACACTGTCATGTCTTTCAGCCTTGTCAATGCTCCTCCAACGTTCTCTCACATGATGAACTTCATCTTCAACCCTTACACAAATGATTTCGTCTTGGTGTATCTCGATGACATCTTGGTCTTTTCCAAGAACAAGGAGGATGATGCCAAGCACTTGAGATTGGTGCTGGACAAACTCAAAGAACGTCAGTTCTATGCGAAGTTTTCAAAGTGCGAGTTTTGGCTCGATGAGGTTCTCTACCTTGGGCATATCATCTCCTCCAAGGGCATTACTATTAATCCTAAGAAGGTGTGTGCAATTGTGAATTGGGAACCGCCTCAGAATGTGAAGCAGCTCCGCAACTTTCTTGGGCTTGCAAGCTATTGTCGAAGATTCGTTGAGAATTTCTCTAAGATTGCAAAGCCTCTTTCCAACCTCCTCCAGAAGCATGTGAAGTATGTCTGGACGCCTGAATGTGACATTGCTTTCAACACCCTCAAAGAGAAGTTAGTCACAGCTCCAATTATGACTCCTCCTGATGAATCCAAACCATTCAAAGTTTTCTGTGATGCCTCCCTGCAAGGTCTCGGTGCTGTGTTAATGCAAGTGAAGAAAGTTGTGGTCTATACCTCTCGCCAGTTGAAGCCCAACGAAATAAACTACCCCACTCATGACCTCGAGTTGGCGGCAGTTGTCCATGCTCTTTTAACATGGAGAAATCTCTTGTTGGGAAGGAAAGTGGACATCTTCACCGATCATAAGAGCCTCAAGTACATCTTCACTCAACCCAGCCTCAACCTCAGGCAGACTCGTTGGGTCGAGATGATTCAAGAGTATAATCCGAGTATTGAATACACTCCAGGCAAGGCCAATGTCATTGCTGACGCTTTGACCAGAAAGGCTTACTGCAACAGTTTGATTCTCAAGCCCTTCCAACCGGATCTTTGTGAAGCTTTCAGCAAACTTAATCTCCAAGTTGTTCCTCAAGGATTTATTGCCAACCTCCAAGTCTCTCCTACTTTGGAAGATCATATTCGTAAGGCTCAACTTCCTGATGCAATGGTGAAGAAGGTGAAGAATGGGATTGCCAAGAGCCAACCCAAGTACAAGTGCTCTCGCCTTGATGACAAAGATACTCTTTTCTTCGAGGATCTAATTGTGGTTCCTAAGGGTGATCTACGTAAAGTCATTATGAATGAGGCTCACAATTCACTCCTATCTATTCATCCTGGAAGTACAAAGATGTACCATGACCTCAAGCAGTCGTATTGGTGGAATCGAATGAAGCGAGAAATTGCTCAGTTCATGAATGAATGTGATGTCTGGAGAAGAGTGAAAGCAGAACACCAACGGCCAGCTGGTCTCCTTCAACCTCTTGCCATTCCAGAATGGAAGTTTGACCACATTGAGATGGACTTCGTGACTGGATTTCCCTAGTCCAAGCGTGGAAATGATGCTATATTTGTTGTCATGGACAAGCTTACTAAAGTGGCTCATTTTATCCTATCAAAGAATCTATCACAGCAGCTCAGTTGGCAGAACTATTTACCTCCAGGATTGTCTCCTTACATGGCATTCCACAGTTGATATCTTCAGATCGTGGAAGCATTTTTACTTCTAAATTCTGGGATTCCTTCCAGAAGGCCATGGGCACCAACATTCGCTTCAGCACAGCCTTCCATCCTCAAACTAGTGGACAAGTCGAGCGAGTAAATCAAATTCTTGAAGATATGCTTAGGGCTTGTGTCATTTCCTTCGGTATGACGTGGGAATATTGTCTTCCATATGCCGAGTTCTCCTACAACAACAGTTTCCAAGCAAGTTCGGGTAAGGCCCCATTCGAGATTCTCTATGACAAAAAGTGTTGTACTCCTCTTAATTGGTCAGAGACAGGTGAACGCCAACTTATTGGCAATGACTTAATCACAGAGGCTGAAGAAATGTGCAAAGTCATCCGTGAAATTCTCAAAGCCGCGCAATTGCGCCAGAAGAGTTACTATGATAGCAAGCATCGTGACTTGGCTTTCGAGATAGGAGACCATGTCAACCTCCGCGTTTCCCCAGTGAAAGGCACTCGTCGCTTCGGTATCAAAAGGAAGCTTGCCCTAGATACGTGGGTCCTTTCAAGATCATTGGCAAAAGAGGCGACCTCGCCTATCAACTTGAGCTTCCATCCAACTTTGCAATGTGCACGACGTGTTTCATGTGTCACAGCTTCGCAAGTGCTTCAAGACGCCTGAGCGCACCATCAACTTTGAAGAGATTGATCTCCAAGAAGACATACCTTATCATGAGCATCCCGTTGCTATTCTTGAAGAAACTGAGCGCAAGACTCACAACAAGTCTATCCAATTCATGAAAGTGAAGTGGTCACACCATTCCGACCGAGAAGCCACCTGGGAACGCGAGGACCACCTCTATTCCGAATATCCGGAGTTCTTTCAGTCCTAGATCTCGGGACGAGATCCTTTCGTAGTGGTGGAGTGTTGTAACGCCCCGAATGTAATTTGCCATATTTGGACTCCAACTCTTGCCATTTTTGGCTCTAAGTTATGAGTTTCGTGGTTGGGTTCTTGTATTTGTTTTGCATTTTGCTCATGTCATGCATATCATATCATGTCATCATGTGCATCACATTTGCATACGTGTTCGTCTCATGCATCCGAGCATTTTCCCCGTTGTCCGTTTCGCAATCCTGCACTCCTATGACCCTGCCAGCGCCTCCTTTTGTCTTTTTTCGTGAGCGGGTGTTAAACGTTCTCGGATTAGACCGAGACTTGCGAAGCGGCCTTGGTACACCACCGGTAGACCACCTGTCAAGTTTCGTGCCATTTGGAGTCCGTTTGATACACCAACGGTTAACCGAGGAACCGTAAAGGCCTCATGTGTGTTGCAGCCCAACACCCCCCCCCCCAAAGTGGCCCAATAACCCATCCAAACCCCCTCTGACCGAGTCCTGGATTAGGGGGTGTCCGGATGGCCAGACTATACCTTCGGCCGGACTCCTGGACTTTGAAGATACAAGATTAAAGACTTCGTCCCGTGTCCGGAAGGGACTTTCCTTGGCATGGAAGGCAAGCTTGGCGATACGGATATGTAGATCTCCTACCATTGTAACTGACTCTGTGTAACCCTAGCCCTCTTAGGTGTCTATATAAACCAGAGAGTTTTAGTCCATAGGATGAAAAAACAATCATACCATAGGCTAGCTTCTAGAGTTTAGCCTCTCTGATCTCGTGGTAGATCTACTCTTCTACTACCCATATCATCAATATTAATCAAGCAGGACGTTGGGTTTTACCTCCATCGAGAGGGCCCGAACCTGGGTAAAACATCGTGTCCCCTGCCTCCTGTTACCATCTGACCTAGACGCACAGTTCGGGATCCCCTACCCGAGATCCGCCGGTTTTGACACCAACATTGGTGCTTTCATTAAGAGTTCCTTTGTGTCGTCGCTTTTAGGCCCGATGGCTTCTCCGATCATCAACAGCGATGCGATCCAGGGTGAGACTTTTCTCCCTGGACAGATCTTCGTATTCGGCGGCTTTGCACTGCGGGCCAATTCGCTTGGTCATCTGGAGCAGATCGAAAGCTACGCCCCTGGCCATCAGGTCAGATTTGGAAGTTTAAACTACACGGCCGACATCCGCGAAGACTTGATCTTCGACGGATTCGAGCCACAGCCGAGCGTGCCGCACTGTCACGATGGGCATGATTTAGCTCTTCCGCCGAACAGTGCCCTGGAGGCCGCACCTGTGTCCGCTCCGACCCCTAGCTCGGAGCCGATCACACCAACCGAGGATGGGTGGTTAGACACCGCCTCAGGGGCTGTAATTTCTACGGCGATCGAGCCGAACACCAGCCCTGTTCTCTGCGAAGCCCGTGACTCCAAGGAGTCGGACTCCTCTCTAGACTCCGAGCCCTCCGCACCCCGATCGATCGAACCCGATTGGGCGCCGATCATGGAGTTCACCGCCGCGGACATCTTTCAGCACTCGCCCTTCGGCGATATTCTGAAGTCACTAAAGTTTCTCTCTTTGTCAGGAGAAGTCATCAAGGTTGGGATGCGGATGATGAATAAATTCAAAGCCCACCCACCACCCACTTCGTAGCCACTGTCGATGATTTAATCACATGCTCAACTTCGACTCTGAAGACATCGACGGTATGGACGCCGATGCAGGAGACGATCAAGAACCAGCACCTATAGGGCACTGGAAAGCCACCTCGTCGTATGATATATACAAGGTGGACACCCCAAAAGAAGGCAATGGCGATGGAACGGCGGAGGATGACCCCTCCAAGAAGCAGCCTAAGCGTCGGCGTCAGCGGCGCTGCTCTACATCCCGCCAAAACAAAAACAGTGATTCCGGCACGGGGGATAATAACACCCTGGACAATGCTGAAGACAACCACCTCCAGCAAGATTCAGCACAGGAGGATAGAGATGCCAGCCCTCATGAGAGAGCGGCAGACAGAGAGGTCGAGGACGGTAATTACATGCCTCCCTCCGAACACGAGGCAAGCCTCGACGACAACGAATTTGTCGTGCCGGAGGATCCCGTCGAACAAGATCGTTTCAAACGCAGGCTTATGGCCACGGCGAGCAGCCTCAAGAAAAAACAGTAACAACTTAGAGCTGATCAATATTTGCTAGCCAACAGATGGACTGAAATCCTTGCGGTCGAAGAGTATGAACTCGAACGCCCCTCCAAGAGCTACCCAAAGCGTAGGTTGCTACCCCAATTAGAGGAGGAAGCACTTAAACCTACATCACCAGTGCATGATGCGGCCGACCGGCCACCCCGTGGCCGCGATAGAGAGGCCTCTCGGCCCTCCAGTCAAGTCGCACCCCGGTGCCGCTCCAAAAATACCAAGGCATGGGAAAATGCGCTAGACCTGCGAGACATATTGGAGGACAAGGCAAGGCAAACAAGAACGATCTACGGATCACGTGGGCGCCCCACGGCACGAGACGGTACTTGTCACGCCGGATATAGTAAATCCAGCCGGGCCGAACACAGTAGACAAAGCTCCTTTGAGGTACGTCGTGATATAGCCCAGTACAGAGGCGCCACACACCCACTATGCTTCACAGATGAAGTAATGGATCATCAAATCCCCGAGGGTTTCAAACCCGTGAACATCGAATCATATGATGGCACAACAGATCCTGCGGTATGGATCGAGGACTATCTCCTTCATATCCACATGGCCCGTGGTGATGACTTACACGCCATCAAATACCTCCCACTCAAGCTTAAAGGACCAGCTCGGCATTGGCTTAACAGCTTGCCAGCAGAATCAATTGGTTGTTGGGAGGACCTAGAAGCCGCATTCCTCGACAATTTCTAGGGCACTTATGTGCGACCACCAGACGCCGATGACCTAAGCCACATAATTCAGCAGCCAGAGGAATCGGCCAGACAATTCTGGACACGGTTCCTAACCAAGAAAAATCAAATCGTCGACTATCCGGACGCAGAGGCCCTAGCAGCCTTCAACCATAACACCCGCGACGAGTGGCTTGCACGGCACCTAGGCCAGGAAAAGCCGAAATCTATGGCAGCCCTCATGACACTTATGACTCGCTTTTGCATGGGAGAAGACAGCTGGCTAGCTCGCAGCAATAACATGACCAAGAGACCTGGTAATTCGGATATCAAGGACAGCAGTGGCAGGTTGCGTCGCAACAAGCAAAAGCGCCGCATTAACGGCAACAATGCTGAGGATACGGCAGTTAATGCCGGATTCAGAGGCTCTAAACCCGGTCAGCGGAAAAAGCTATTCAAAAGAAATACTCCGGGCCCGTCCAGTTTGGACCGAATACTCGACCGCTCATGCCAGATACATGGCACCCCCGAAAAACCAGCCAATCACACCAACAGGGATTGTTGGGTGTTCAAGCAGGCATGCAAGTTAAATGCCAAAAGCAGAGACAAGGGGCTGCATAGCGATGACGAGGAGGAGCCCCGGCCGCCGAAAAACAGTGGATAGAAAGGTTTTCCCCCACAAGTGCGAACGGTGAACATGATATACGCAACCCATGTCCACAAGAGGGAGCGGAAGCGTGTGCTAAGGGACGTATACGCGATGGAGCAAGTCGCCCCAAAGTTCAACCCATGGTCTTCCTGCCCAATCACTTTTGATCGAAGGGACCACCCCACTAGCATCCGTCATGGCGGATTCGTCGCATTGGTTCTAGACCCAATTATTGACGGATTTCACCTCACTAGAGTCCTTATGGACGGTGGCAGTGGCCTGAACCTGCTTTATTAGGATACAGTCCGGAAAATGGGCATCCATCCCTCGAGGATTAAACCCACCAGAACGACCTTTAAAGGCGTCATACCAGGTGTAGAAGCCAACTGTACAGGCTCAGTTACACTTGAAGTGGTCTTTGGATCTCCGGATAATTTCTGAAGCAAGGACTTAATCTTCGACATAGTCCCGTTCCGCAGTGGCTATCACGCACTGCTCGGGCGAACCGCATTTGCCAAGTTCAATGCGGTGCCGCACTACGCATACCTCAAGCTCAAGATGCCAGGCCCTCGAGGCGTCATCACGGTTAATGGAAACACCGAACGCTCTCTCCGAACGGAGGAGCATACGGCGGCTATCGCAGCGGAAGTACAAAGCAGCCTCTCAAAGCAATTCTCCAGTCCGGCCATTAAACGTCCGGACACCGTCAAGCGTGCCCGGAGTAACCTACAACAAGACCGCCTGGCACGTTCTGAGCAAGCGTAGCAATGTGGCCCCAACCCCAGCCCTTGCGAACTTGCGAAACTAGTGCCGCGCGTACATAACTACGCTCTGGAAATACCATGGGCACAGGGGGAGGGGCACCATCATGGCAAGCCCGAAACGCGGCTTAAACCACACTAGGGGCTGCCGATTTCTTAAATTTTCTCTTATTTTCAGGACTCCATTCTTCGGAAGGCTTGTCCGGTAGTACAATTGTCGCATAAACGATACAACCAGGGAAGCAGAAAGCTACGCCGCACTACGGAACTCTAAGGTGGTCTCTATAACGAGCAGTATACCTGTTTCACATAACATTCCGCAGCTCGCCCCTGGAAAGGACATATTTGATAGTCCCATCTTTTGCTTATCGCACTATTTGTATCGTTTTGCTTTGATCGCAGCTTTTTTAAATAAACAATGCATAGCTTACGTCTATTACCGCATTACCTCTTTTTTACGAATATATGTTCATTAATGACATGTTGCACCCATACACTTTGGTACGGCCAATACGCTAGGGGCTTAAGTACCCCACAACATGGTGTGAGAAGTCCGAACACTTTTACAAGTGCGGCACCCCGAACTTATAGCATTATATGCATCGGCTCCGAATCATGTCTTGGGTCAATAGTTGGGTTTGCCCGGCTCCTATGTTTTGGTACCTTATGTTCCCTTATATCGGCTAAGGTAGCACTAGGAGAACTACTACGATTGTGCCCCAGTTGAGCTGGGCTAAGCACCTCAGTAGAGAAAGCTAAAACTAACTGTCATGATGAGGTGAGAGCTGGTCGCTGTTCGAGAGGTTTTCGAGTCCCTAAACACTTATGCCGCCTAGAGCGAGGAGTCGGCTTTGTCCGGCCTAGGCGTGGATAGCGCCCCGAACTTGGTCTTCCGAACACTAGGGGCTTCGCCGAAATTTAAAATTATAGTCCGATTGCCTTGTTCGTTGCGTTGAGCCCCTCCCTCGAAGGACCCAAGAATGGGAAAAAGAGCGCTCATGTTTATCCCGAACACCCCAGCACTCGTGGCATGGGGGCAGAAGCCGACGACTCGCCATCTCTCAAATTTGATAAACGGCCGCACAGAAGGTGATATTTTAAATTCAAAAGCGTTGCTTAGCGCATATGAACAAGTTTTCAGTGTACAAGATCACAAATGCGAGTTTACTCAAAAATTACATGTTTGGAGCATTCATACGCTATAAGGCGGGCACCCTTCAGGACGCCCTCATAATACGCTTCCGGGACGCGATTCTCCTTGCCCAGCGGCGGCCCGTCCTTCACCAGCTTCTCTGCATCCATCTTGCCCCAGTGCACCTTAGCACGAGCAAGCGCCCTATGGGCACCTTCGATGTAGATGGAGCGCTTGATTACTTCAAGCCGTGGACAAGCATCCACCAGCCGCCTCACGAGCCTGAAGTAGCTCCCAGGCATAGCCTCTCCAGGCCACAACCGAACTATGAGGCCCTTTACGGCCTGTTCGGCAACCTTGTGGAGCTCGACCATCTGCTTCAGCTGGTCGCTCAAAGGCACCAAGTGTCCGGCCTCAGCATACTGAGACTAGAACACCTTCTCCATCGAGCTTCCCACCTCTGCTCGGTAGTAGGTGGCGGCATCAGACGCACTGCGGGGCAAATCTGCGAATGTTCCTGGAGAGCTCCGGACTCGGGTAAGTAACAAATAATTCACTTTCACGTGCTTGCTTTGCATAATGAATGCCTTACCCGCTGCTATCTTCTTCATCGCGTCAATTTCTTTGAGGGCTTTCTGGGCTTTGGCCTTGGCAGACTTCGCACTTTTGAGGGCTGCCGCAAGCTCGGACGCTTGGATCTTTGAGTCAAGCTCCAAACTCTCGTGTTTTTTCACGAGAGCCTGGAGCTCTTTCTGCACCTCCTCCACCCGCGCCTCCTACTTCTCTCTCTCCGTGCGCTCCGCGGCCGCCCTGTTTTCAGCCTCGGACAGCACTTGCTTAAGGGTTGCCACCTCGGCCGTGGCCCCTATAATAACACATTGATCCTGTCATTTTTTGCAACCACATCTTCTCTATATAATTGCGCAAGGTATTACTTACCTTCCTTCTCCTCGAGTTGCATCTTGGCATGGCCGAGCTCATTCTCAGACTGCACGAGGTTCTGCTTCAGCGTATCCACCTCCGCAGTCAGTGCGGCAGAGGCCAGCAGCGAAGCCTGCATACGCATATTGACTTGATTATGTTAGACTCCTGCGATTATTAAATCCTCTATTCGGCTTTTCTTTCTGAACGCCGAACAGAGCATCAGGAGCTACTGTCTATGCGGTAATATTTTTACATATTCTTTACCTACCGCAAAGCCTGTTAGAAGGCTGGCACAGGCTTCAGTCAGTCCACTCTTGACGGACTGAAGCTTATGGATCACCGCACTCATAATAGTGCGGTGCTCCTCGTCGATGGAGGCGCCGTTAATTGTCTCCAGCAAATTGTCCGGTGCCTCCGGTTGGACGGAGGTCACGCTTGCTCCTCTTGGAAGGAGGCTGCCTACCGGAGTCTGAAACCATTGAAGGTTCCGATGCGGTGTCCGGCTCAAGGCCGGACTTGGAGCCCTTGGGGGTTCTATCCCCTTTACGCCAGGAGTCCGGGAGGTTGCCTCACGGCGCCTCCAGGACCACCTCCTCCTGGCTTAGAACATGTTGGGACGCCACCTCGGCGCCGTCCGTAGGGAGGGGTGAGGAAGCCGTCGGAAGCGAATTCACATCCGACGAGTCCAGGGAGCCGCTCGATGACTCGTCGAGCCCGGCCTTGGGCGGACTACACAATCATGTTCAACGTAAGGAAAAGCTGTGCAATGGGGGAATACTATGAATCACTCTGGTATCCGGATACTTACGATTTCGCCAGGGGCTTGGCCCTGTGCGGCCACTCCTCTTCGCCGTCGTCGGCGTTGGTGGAGTAGTCCGGAGGAGGGGTCTTCCCCCTCTTGGACCCTCCGACCTCCCCGGTTGGGGCGGCCTTCCTTTTCTTCCCTCCCCCCGCTGGGGGGGGGGAGAGGTCTCTTCTTCCTCCTCCTCGTCTTCAGGGGAGGAGCGCGCCTTGGAGTCGTCGGATGGTGAATCCGACACCTCCTGGCGCCGGGCACTCTTTCAAGTCCCCGTGGCCTTCTTCTTGGCCTACTTCTCACCATGTAAGGTTTCGGAACCAGCAGCTTCGCCAAGCGAGCGTCCGCTGGGCCTTCGGGCAAAGGAGCCGGACAGTTGATCTATCCGGACGTCTCCTGCCAATCCTGTCAAAGGTAAGGGAACTTAGATCCCACATGGATTCAAACTAGGAAAAACTAATACCCTGTAAAAGGTGAAAACATCTTACCACACGAGCGTGACGCTGCATGCTGAATCCGCGATCCTCGGTAGCGGATGCGGGGGCCTCGGCGCCCTTGAAAAGCACCTTCCAGGCATCTTCGTACGTCGTGTCGAAGAGCCTGCTCAGAGTTTGGTGCCGCATGTTTGGAGTACGGTCAGCTCTCCTTTTTTACCCCACGACGGGCCCGTCTCTTTCCAGGAGGCGAGCCGCGTATGGGATCCGGATCGAAACTCGGGGGCTGTGACCCATTCAGGATCGCGCGGCTCGGTGATGTAAAACCACCCCGACTGCCACCCCTTTAGGGACTCCACGAAGGAGCCCTCGAACCATAGGACGTTGGGCATCTTGCCCACCATGGCGCCTCCGCACTCCCCTTGGGTGCCGTGCACCACCTTCGGCTTGACATTGAAAGTCTTGAGCCATAGGCTAAAATGGGGGCGGATGCGGAAGAAAGCCTCGCACATGACGATAAACGCCGAGATGTTGAGGACAAAATTCAGGGCCAGATCATGGAAATCCAGGCCATAGTAGAACATGAGCCCCCGGACAAATGGGTGGAGAGGGAAGCCCAGTCCGCGGAGGAAATGGGGGAGGAACACCACCCTCTCATGGGGCCTAGGGGTGGGGACGAGCTGCCCCTCTTCGGGAAGCCGGTGCGCAATGTCGTTATACAAGTATCCGGCCTTCCTCAGTCTTTTGATGTGTCCCTCCGTGATGGAGGAGACCATCCACTTGCCTCCCGCTCCGGACATGACTGGAGAAGGTTGAGGTGGGGTGTGCGGACTTGGGCACTAGAGCTCGAGTGCGCGGAAATGGATAGGCGAAGGAGGAAGAAGGCGTGGATGAAAAGGTGGATCCTTATCCCCTTATATGGGTAGACGCGACTATGCGTCCCCACCAGCCTGGTAAAACTCGCTTATCTCCCAAGCGCCATAGTCAATGGCGTGGTTGGGTTACCCACACCCGTATTGATGAGAATCCCGGAATAAGGGGACACAATCTCTGCTTTAACAAGACGTGCTAAGGAAGCCGCCTCGCTAAATGCGCCGATGTGGGACAATAAAACGATTCAAATAAAGACTTGGCCGTGGTGTGATGTCACGCTACGGAATACGTCAGCAGATTAGATTTGTGTAAATATTATTCTCTCTATGGCAATATGTGGAAACTTATTTTGCAGAGTCGGACACTACCTTTGTGTTCAAAAACTTCTATGAAGTACTTGGAGGAGGAACCCGCCTTGCAATGCCGAAGACAATCTGTGCGTCGGACTCGTCGTCATTGAAGCCTGGTTCACGGGCTACTGAGGGAGTCCTAGATTAGGGGGTGTCCGGATGGCCGGACTATACCTTCGGCCGAACTCCTGGACTATGAAGATACAAGATTGAAGACTTCGTCCCATGTCCGGAAGGGACTTTCCTTGGCGTGGAAGGCAAGCTTGGCGATACGGATATGTAGGTCTCCTACCATTGTAACCGACTCTGTGTAACCCTAGCCCTCTCCGGTGTCTATATAACCGGAGAGTTTTAGTCCGTAGGACGAAAAAACAGTCATACCATAGGCTAGCTTCTAGGGTTTAGCCTCTCTAATCTCATGGTAGATCTACTCTTGTACTACCCATATCATCAATATTAATCAAGCATGACATAGGGTTTTACCTCCATCGAGAGGGCCCGAACCTGGGTAAAACATCGTGTCCCCGGCCTCCCGTTACCATCCAACCTAGATGCACAGTTCGGGACCCCCTACCCGAGATCCGCTGGTTTTGACACCGACACCCTCCATTCTATCGGCCGTTCGATCACGATCGCGTGGCCGAAAACCGCACCTCATTTGGACTCTCCTAGCTCCCTCTACCTATATATATGTGATCCCCTCCTTTTCTCGCGCAGTCCAAACCCTATAATTCCCCTCCGCGCCGACGGACACGTCCGGGCGACGCCGGACGAATCACGCCCCCGCCCGCGGCCAACCGCGTGACGCCACGTGGCAGCGACACCGCCCCCGCGCCGTCGGCCTGCCA
>NC_041386.1:239661415-239794518 GCF_002162155.2 Triticum dicoccoides | reverse complement strand
CCGCGCTCGACGACGGCCGCAGCTCGTCGCCCGACGCCGCCACGTCCCCACGGCCCCGCCGCCGCTCGTCGTCTCGGCGCTGGCTGGCCACCGCTTGGATCCGGTCGGGACTGACCCGGCCCCGCCGTCCCCGACCCCGCTGACGCCTCCCCGAGCTTCTCCGGCTGCTTCCCTCGTCAACTCCGGTGATCCTCATAAACCACGCCGCCCGGATCTGGATCTGAAAAAAAAAACTAGGGTTGACCTCTCTTTTTCCTCTAAGTCTTTTTCTGCAGTATTTTGAGCCCCTGTTCATTGCATCATAACTCTGTCATCATAGCTCCGTTTCTTGCGCATAATATATCAAATTGTTCATCTGGATGTGCTCTTAATTTTGTTCCACTGTGACCTGCTTGTTTGAGTCCATCTTGATGCCCAAATTGTTGATGCAAGAGTGCTATAAAATGTTAGTTCCTGTTACTTAGCAGATCTTGAGCATTTGTCATTTTTTCCATGATTATTGTGTGCTGCATATGGGCATGAGCTCTACATGTGTTTTGGGCTATGCCATGCCATCTTTATAGGGGTGTATGGCATGTATTTTTGTGATCAATGTGGTGACTATCACAAGCATGCAAAGTAGCTCTCGTGATATTGCTAATTTTAGAGACTTAGAATTTCACTAAGTCTTTGCTCTACTGTTATTTTTATGTTGTGTATTCATGTTGCTACAGAGAGATCCATGCTTCTTTTGAGTATGTTCACTAAGGATAATTTGGACATATGGTTCTGATCTATCCATCCATTCCCCTGTTTGCATTTATGGAGTGCCCTAGCATGACTAAATCTTGCTCTACTTTTGCAATAAAATGTTCCCGGCAGATTGTTTACGTGTTAATCAATTTTGCCAAGGTTGGTGTAGTTGATCCATGCATGCTATGAGATTGTTCTTTCCATGTTTAGCTTCTTGATCATGTCTTCTTGCTGGGTGTATGCTTAGTTTGTCATTAAATGCCTTGTGTTGAGTGAATGAAGCTCGCAAACATGCCTTCATAATTCTATTTATTCCATGTCCAGTTTTCTGCGAAGTCTGAATCTGTAATGAAACTTGCTATGTTTACATGGGTGCCATCATATCTTCTGATCGTTTTTGTCTTATGGTCAGTAAGGGACTTTCATTATATGCTTTGAGTAGATTCATGCCATGCCTTTGTTTGCTATGTTCTGTTCCTGTAACATGCTGTTATCTTGCTCTAAACATTGCTTCCTCATGTTAATTTCTGGCATGTTAGTATTTTCACTAAGTCTGTGAAGCTGATATCGTTTGCACTTTTGCCATGCTTGTTTGAACCTGATCTTGTGTGTTTTATCCGTAGCTCAGTGTTCATATTTTGTCAAGCATCTTGAGTAGATCACTGTCATGTGCTTTGTTGCTATGTTGGAGTGTAGTACCTTAGTTTCTTGTTGCATTCTAGATGGCATCGTGTTGTTAATCACAGAATTGTGCCATTCTTGTTTTGCTTGCTATTTGCAAACCGTGCATCTGATTCAGGTGATCTATATATCGATTTCGACTGAAATCAACTCATCTTTCCGGCGGTGCACTTGGTTTGCCAAGTTGAGGCCTAGTTCAATCTTTTCCTTCCGGAGCACGCATATGCATTGCATATCACATCCCGCATATCATGTCATGTTTTGCATCATGTTGCTTGCGCATTGCACCGTGGTTGACTTTTCTTCCTTTGCTTGTGTTCTTTCTTTGGGTAGAGACGGGAGACGATTACGTGATCGAGGAACCTGTTGAGTACGCTTACGAGCATCAGGCTTTCGTCAACTCGGAGAACTTTGCAGGCAAGATGACCATACCCTTGAAATCACTTCTATCTTTGCTTGCTTGTTGCTCGCTCTATTGTTGTGCCGCAATACCTACCACTTGATATATCATGCCTCCCATATTGCCATGCCAAGCCTCTAACACACCTTGTCCTAGCAAACTGTTGTTTGGCTATGTTACCGCTTTGCTCAGCCCCTCTTATAGCATTGCTACTTGCAGGTGAAGATGGAGTTTGTTACTTGTTGGAACATGTTTATTATTGGGATATCATTATTATATCTTGTTTACTTTAATGCATCTATATACTTGGTAAAGGGTGGAAGGCTCGGCCTTATGCCTAGTGTTTTGTTCCACTCTTGCCACCCTACTTTCCGTCATACCGGTGTTATGTTCCTTGATTTTGCGTTCCTTACGCGGTTGGGTTATAATGGGAACCCCTTGACAGTTCGCATTGAATAAAACTCCTCCAGCAAGGCCCAACCTTGGTTTTACCATTTTCCACCTAAGCCTTTTTCCCTTGGGTTCCGCGGACTCAAGGGTCATCTTTATTTTAAACCCCCGGGCCAGTGCTCCTCTGAGTGTTGGTCCAAACTAGAGTCCTTTGCAGCGCCTCCTCGGGGAAACTCGAGGTTTGGTTTTAGTTGTACGGAGCGCTCATCTGGTGTGCCCTGAGAACGAGATACGTGCGACTCCTATAGGGATTTTTCGGCACATCAGGCGGCTTTGCTGGTCTTGTTTTACCATTGTCGAAATGTCTTGTAACCGGGATTCCGAGTCTGATCGGGTCTTCCTGGGAGAAGGAATATCCTTCGTTGACCATGAGAGCTTGTGATGGGCTAAGTTGGTACACCCCTGTAGGGTTTTGAACTTTCGAAAGTCGTGCCCGTGGTTATGGAAAGATGGGAATTTGTTAATGACTAGTTGTAGAGAATATGAAACTCAACTTAATTAAAATGAATCAACAGCGTGTGTAGCCGTGATGGTCTCTTTTCGGCGGAGTCCGGGAAGAGAACATGATCTCGTGTTATGCTTGAACGTAAGTAGTTTAAGGATCACTTCTTGATCTTTATAGCTTCTCGACCGTGTTTTGCTTCTCTTCTCGCTCTCATTTGTGTATGTTAGAGACCATATATGCTAGTGCTTGTTGCAGCTCCTCCTCACTACCCCTTCCTACCCATTAGCTTAAATAGTCTTGATCGCGAGGGTGTGAGATTGTTGAGTCCCCGTGACTCACAGATTACTTCCAAAACCATATGCAGGTGATGATGATGCCAGTGCAGGGGACGCTACCGAACTCAAGTGGGAGTTCAACGAGCATTCAGGATGTTACTATGTTTCCTTTCCGGACGATCAGTAGTGGAGCCCAGTTGGGGCGATCGGGGATCTATTGCATTAGGGGTTGTCTTTATTTATGTTGGCACCGTAGTCGGACCTTGATTGTATTCTGGATGATGTAATGCTATATTTATGTATTGTGTGAAGTGGCGATTGTAAGGCAACTCTTTATCTCTTTCTTATTCAGTACATGGGATGTGTAAAGATTACCCATCTTGCGACATGCCTACTATGCAGTTAAGCCTCTAAGTCGTGCTCCGACACGTGGGAGATATAGCCGCATCGTGGGTGTTACATAAATGACCCAAGTTCTTCATTTATCCTCCCGGTTGTGACGTTTGGATAATTAAGCTACAGTAATTCCCTCCTAATGATGCCACGTTATCATCGTTACTGTTTATAAACTTGCGTCACTTAGAAGCCCAGTTCAAATTTTAAATTTAAGTCAAACAAATAAAGTTTTCAAATGTCAAAACAAAAATGTTGGTTGGGTGGAAAATATTCACTAGCTAATTATCATGTGGCAACCAACATCATTTGGCTCTCCCTTTAATCCCTAAGAAAATATAAAGTGGCCCAATGACATATTAATTGTCTTATTCGATTTCCAAAAAAATGCTTGAACAATTCCTTTGGCTGTGAAACTTTCTATGCAACCCTACAATGTTGCGCCTGAATTATGTGTTAAGTTTAACATTCAACTAAATTCAGTTGGCCACTCAAATAAATGCAAATCAGTAGTTAAACTAAATACAAAAAAAAGAAGAAAAAAATAAGCAATATAAAAGGGCTACCCCTCACTGCCATGGGCCTTAGGCCACAGTGGCAGGTCCAGCAGCCCAGCCCACTTCCCCCCTCGCGATCGTCTTCCCCTATTCGACCGACCGAGGTGCTCGCCCCCGTCGGACCGCCTCGACGACGACTCCCCGGAGGGGATAAGGTGCCCACCCGTGCCTCCTTGGACTCCTCCCATCCTCCTCTGCCACTCCACTCACTCTCCATTCCTCTCTCCCTCTTGCTCCGCCTCCCTCCTCCAGATTCCCCTTCTCCCGAGTGTGTCCATGGCCGTGCTGCCGGAGTAGCTGCGGCCACCAGCCATTCCTCATCGCGGCAAGACATCCAGGAGCTTCACCGTCGTCGTCTCCTTTGACTGCATCCATCAGTTCGAGCCGGGGCTTCGTCAAGCTTCGGGATGAGCCTTCTCCCTGTCGGACACCGTCGCCATCTCGCCGCTGTCCGACAAGCTCCGGTCCACCTCCCGCCTCCCCGACCTCACCTACGTGCTCGCAGTAAGAACCTCGTTCGACCCCCCCCCCATTCCCCCCTTCGATTCATGGTCGTAGGACCACGCCCGCCCGTGGCCACCATGGATAGAACTTGGCACCCACCCGCTCGCGCCCCGCGCCCGCGCCCCACGTATGCCCCTGCCCTGCTTCCTGTGCGGTCTGGCCGCCCTGGCCACGCCCGGTATTGCCTGCACCTCGCTACTGCGGCGGCTCTGCTACTTGCTACGCGGCTACTGCTGCTGCTAGCACCCCTCCGTGCCGCCACAGCCGCCTGCTCGCCTCCCGCTGGCCGCTTGCCCCGCGGCTCCTCGTGTCGCCGAAGGTCGCCGCACCCGGCTCACCGGCCGGCGCCCGCACCCCGCTGCCGCTTGCTGAACAGCTGCTGCTGCAGCACGACCATCGCCGCGCCTGTTGGGTAACGTAGTAATTTCAAAAAAATTCCTACGCACACGGAAGATCATGGTGATGCATATCAACGAGAGGGGAGAGTGTTGACCACGTACCCTTGTAGACCGAAAGTGGAAGCATTAGCACAATGCGGTTGATGTACTCGTACGTCTTCACGATCCGACCGATCAAGTACCGAACGAACGGCACCTCCGAGTTCTGCACACGTTCAACTCGTGACGTCCCTCGAACTCCGATCCAGCCAAGCTTTGAGGGAGAGTTCCGTCAGCATGATGGCGTGGTGACGATGATGATGTTCTACCGACGCAGGGCTTCGCCTAAGCATCGCTACGATATGACCGAGGTGGATTATGGTGGAGAGGGGCACCGCACACGGCTAAGAGATCAAGAGATCAATTGTTGTGTCTTTGGGGTGCCCCCTTCCCCCGTATATAAAGGAGTGGAGGAGGGGGAGGGACGGCCCTCTCTATGGCGCGCCCTAGGGGAGTCCTACTCCCACCGGGAGTAGGATTCCCCCTTTCCTAGTAGAACTAGGAGCCCTTCCAAGTAGTAGGAGTATGAGGGAACGAAAGGGAAGGGAAAAGGAGAAGGAAGGAAGGGGGCGCCCCCCTCCCTAGTCCAATTCGGACCAGCCCATGGGGAGGGGTGCGGCCACACTTTGAGGCCTTTCTCTCCTTTCCCCTATGGCCCATTAACCCAATACGAGTTCCCGTAACTCCTCGGTACTCCCGAAAATACCCGAATCACTCGGAACCTTTCCGATGTCCGAATATAGTCGTCCAATATATCGATCTTTACGTCTCGACCATTTCGAGACTCCTCGTCATGTCCCCGATCTCATCCGGGACTCCGAACTCCTTCGGTACATCAAAAAACATAAACTCATAATATAACCGTCATCGAACTTTAAGCATGCGGACCCTAAGGGTTCGAGAACTATGTAGACATGACCGAGACATGTCTCTGGTCAATAACCAATAGCGGAACCTGGATGCTCATATTGGCTCCCACATATTCTACGAAGATCTTTATCGGTCAAACCGCATAACAACATATGTTATTCCCTTTTTCATCGGTATGTTATTTGCCCGAGATTCGATTGTCGGTATCTCAATACCTAGTTCAATCTCGTTACAGGCAGGTCTCTTTACTCGTTCTGTAATACATCAACCCGCAACTAACTCATTAGTTGCAATGCTTGAGATACCTCTCCGACAATCAGAGTGACAAATCCTAATCTCGAAATACGCCAACCCAACAAGTACCTTCGAAGACACCTGTAGCGCACCTTTATAATCACCCAGTTACGTTGTGACGTTTGGTATCACACAAAGTGTTCCTCTGGTAAACGGGAGTTGCATAATCTCATAGTCATAGGAACATGTATAAGTCATGAAGAAAGCAATAGCAACAAACTAAACGATCAAGTGCTAAGCTAACGGAATGGGTCAAGTCAATCACATCATTCTCCTAATGATGTGATCCTGTTAATCAAATGACAACTCATGTCTATGGTTAGGAAACATAACCATCTTTGATCAACGAGCTAGTCAAGTAGAGGCATACTAGTGACACTTTGTTTGTCTATGTATTCACACATGTATTATGTTTCCGGTTAATACAATTCTAGCATGAATAATAAACATTTATCATGATATAAGGAAATAAATAATAACTTTATTATTGCCTCTAGGGCATATTTCCTTCAGTCTCCCACTTGCACTAGAGTCAATAATCTAGTTCACATCGCCATGTGATTTAACATCAATAGTTCACATTACCATGTGATTAACACATATAGTTCACATCATCATGTGACCAACACCCAAAGGGTTTACTACAGTCAATAATCTAGTTCACATCACTATGTGATTAATACCCAAAGAGTACTAAGGTGTGATCATGTTTTGCTTGTGTGGGAAGTTTAGTCAACGGGTCTGCCACATTCAAATCCGTATGTATTTTGCAAAGTTCTATGTCAACAATGCTTTGCACGGAGCTACTCTAGCTAATTGATCCCACTTTCAATATATATCCAGATTGAGACTTTGAGTCATCTGGATCAGTGTCAAAACTTGCATCGACGTAACCCTTTATGATGAACCTTTTGTCACCTCCATAATCGAGAAACATATCCTTATTCCACTAAGGATAATTTTGACCAATGTCTAGTGATCTACTCCTAGATCACTATTGTACTCCCTTGCCAAACACAGGGCAAGGTATACAATAGGTCTGGTACACGGCATGGCATACTTTATAGAACCTATGGCAGAGGCATAGGGAATGACTTTCATTCTCTCTCTATCTTCTGCCGTGGTCGGGTTTTGAGTCTTACTCAACTTCACACCTTGTAACAAAGGCAAGAACCCCTTCTTTGACTGTTCCATTTTGAACTACTTCAAAATCTTGTCAAGGTATGTACTCATTGAAAAACTTATCAAGCGTCTTGATCTATCTCTATAGATCTTGATGCTCAATATGTAAGCAGCTTCATCGAGGTGTTTCTTTGAAAAACTCCTTTCAAACATTCCTTTATGCTTTGCAGAATAATTCTACATTATCTCTGATCAACAATATGTCATTCACATATGCTTATCAGAAATGTTGTAGTGCTCCCACTCACTTTCTTGTAAATACAGGCTTCACCGCAAGTCTGTATAAAACTATATGCTTTGATCAACTTATCAAAGCATATATTCCAACTCCGAGATGCTTGCACCAGTCCATAGATGGATCGCTAGAGCTTGCATATTTTGTTAGTACCTGTAGGATTGACAAAACCTTCTGGTTGCATCATATATAACTCTTCTTTAATAAAACTATTAAGGAATGCAGTTTTTTATCCATTTGCCAGATTTCATAAAATGCGGCAATTGCTAACATGATTCGGATAGACTTAAGCATAGATACGATTGGGAAACTCTCATCGTAGTCAACACCTTGAACTTGTCGAAAACCTGTTTGCGACAATTCTAGCTATGTAGATAGTAACACTACTATCAGCGTCCGTCTTCCTCTTGAAGAAACATTTAATCTCAATGGCTCGCCGATCAATGGGCAAGTCAATCAAAGTCCATACTTTGTTCTCATACATGGATCTCATCTCAGATTTCATGGCCTCAAGCCATTTCGCGGAATCTGGGCTCATCATCGCTTCCTCATAGTTCGTAGGCTCGTCATGGTCAAGTAACATGACGTCCAGGACAGGATTATCGTACCACTCTGGTGCGGATCTCACTCTGGTTGACCTACAAGGTTTCGGTAGTAACTTGATCTGAAGTTACATGATCTTCATCATTAGCTTCCTCACTAATTGGTGTAGTAGTCACAGGAACAGATTTCTGTGATGAACAACTTTCCAATAAGGGAACAGGTACATTTACCTCATCAAGTTCTACTTTCCTCCCACTCACTTCTTTCGAGAGAAACTCCTTCTCTAGAAAGGATCCATTCTCAGCAATGAATATCTTGCCTTCGGATCTGTGATAGAAGGTGTACCCAACATTTTCTTTTGGGTATCCTATGAAGACGCACTTCTCCGATTTGGGTTTGAGCTTATCAGGTTGAAACTTTTTCACATAAGCATTGCAACCTCAAACTTTAAGAAACGACAGCTCAGGTTTCTTGCCAAACCATAGTACATACGGCGTCGTCTCAACGGATTTAGATGGTGCCCTATTTAATGTGAATGCAGCTGTCTCTAATGAATAACCCCAAAACTATAGTGATTAATCGGTAAGAAACATCATAGATTGCACTATATCCAATAATAGTACGGTTATGACGTTCGGACACACCATTATGCTGTGGTGTTCAAGGTGGCATGATTTTGTGAAACTATTCCACATTGTTTTAATTGAAGACCTAACTTGTAACTCAAATATTTGTCTCCGCGATCAGATCGTAGAAACTTTATTTTCTTGTCATGATGATTTTCCACTTCACTCTGAAGTTCTTTGAACTTTTCAAATGTTTCAGACTTATGTTTCATCAAGTAGATATACCCATATTTGCTCAAATCATCTGTGAAGGTCAGAAAATAATGATACCCGCCGCGAGCCTCAACACTCATCGGACTGCATACATCAGTATGTATTATTTCCAATATGTCAGTTGCTCGCTCCATTGTTCTGGAGAACGGAGTCTTAGTCATCTTGCCCATGAGGCATGGTTCGCAAGCATCAAAATGATTCATAATCAAGTGATTCCAAAAGCCCATCAGCATGGAGTTTCTTCATGCGCTTTACACCAATATGACCTAAACGGCAGTGCCACAAATAAGTTGCACTATCATTATTAACTTTGCATCTTTTGGCATCAATATTATGAATATGTGTATCACTACGATCGAGATCCAACGAACCATTTTCATTGGGTGTATGACCATAGAAGGTTTTATTCATGTAAACAGAACAACAACTATTCTCTAACTTAAATGAATAACCGTTTTGCAATAAACATGATCAAATCATATTCATGCTCAACGCAAAACCAAATGACACTTATTTAGGTTCAACACTAATCCCGAAAGTATAGGGAGTGTGCGATGATGATCATATCAATCTTGGAACCACTTCCAACACACATCATCACTTCAGCCTTAACTAGTCTCTGTTCATTCTGCAACTCCCGTTTCGAGTTACTACTCTTACCAACTGAACCAGTATCAAATACCGAGGGGCTGATACGAACACTAGTAAAATACACATCAATAATCTGTATATCAAATATACCTTTGTTCACTTTGCCATCCTTCTTATCCGCCAAATACTTGGGGCAGTTCCGCTTCCAGTGACTAGTCCCTTTGCAGTAGAAGCACTTAGTCTCAGGCTTAGGACCAGACTTGGGCTTCTTCACTTGAGTACCAACTTGCTTGCCGTTCTTCTTGAAGTTCCCTTTCTTTCCCTTTGCCCTTTTCTTGAAACTAGTGGTCTTGTTAATCATCAACACTTGATGCTCTGTCTTGATTTCTACCTTCATCGATTTCATCATCATGAAAAGCTCGGGAATCGTTTTCATCATCCCTTGCATACTATAGTTCATCATGATGTTCTACTAACTTGGTGATGGTGACTCGAGAATTCTGTCAATCACTATTTTATCTGGAAGATTAACTCCCACTTGATTCAAGCGATTGTAGTACCCAGACAATCTGAACACATGCTCACTGCTTGAGCTATTCTCCTCCATCTTTTAGCTATAGAACTTGTTGGAGACTTCATATCTCTCAACTCGGGTATTTGCTTGAAATATTAACTTCAACTCCTGGAACATCCATATGATCCATGACGTTTAAAGCGTCTTTGAAGTCCCGATTCTAAGCTGTTAAGCATGGTGCACTAAACTATCAAGTAGTCATCATATTGAGCTAGCCAAATGTTCATGATGTCTGCATCTGCTCCTGCAATAGCTCTGTCACCTAGCGGTGCATTAAGGACATAATTCTTCTGTGCAGCAATGAGGATAAATCTCAGATCACGGATCCAATCCGCATCATTGCTACTAACATCTTTCAACTTAGTTTTCTCTAGGAACATATCAAAAATAAAACAGGGGAGCTAAATGCGAGCTATTGATCTACAACATAGATATGCTAATACTACCAGGACTAAGTTCATGATAAATTTAAGTTCAATTAATCATATTACTTAAGAACTCCCACTTAGAAAGACATCCCTCTAATCTTCTAAGTGATCACGTGATCCAAATCAACTAAATCATAACCGATCATCACGTGAAATGGAGTAGTTTTCAATGGTGAACATCACTATGTTGATCATATCTACTATATGATTCACGCTCGACCTTTCGGTTTTAGTGTTCCGAGGCCATATCTACATATGCTAGGCTCGTCAAGTTTAACCCGAGTATTCTGCGTGTGCAAAACTGGCTTGCACCCATTGTAGATGGACGTAGAGCTTATCACACCCGATCATCACGTGGTGTCTGGGCACGACGAACTTTGGCAACGGTGCATACTCAGGGAGAACACTTTTATCTTGAAATTTAGTGAGAGATCATCTTATAATGCTACTGTCAACCAAAGAAAGATAAGATGCATAAAAGATAAACATCACATGCAATCAAAATGTGTGACATGATATGGCCATCATCATCTTGTGCCTTTGATCTCCATCTCCAAAACATCGTCATGATTTCCATCGTCACCGACATGACACCATGATCTCCATCATCTTGATCTATATAAATGTGTCGTCACATGGTCGTCTCGCCAACTATTGCTCTTGCAACTATTGCTATCGCATAGCGATAAAGTAAAGCAATTATTTGGCGCTTGCATCTTATGCAATAAAGAGACAACCATAAGGCTTCTGCCAGTTGCCGATAACTTCAACAAAACATGATCATCTTATACAACAACTTATATCTCATCACGTCTTGACCATATCACATCACAACATGCCCTGCAAAAACAAGTTAGACGTCCTCTACTTTGTTGTTGCAAGTTTTTACGTGGCTGCTACGGGCTTAGCAAGAACCATTCTTACCTACGCATCAAAACCACAACGATAGTTTGTCAAGTTGGTGTTGTTTTAACGTTTGCAAGGACCGGACGTAGCCACACTCGGTTCAACTAAAGTTGGAGAAACTGACACCCGCTAGTCACCTGTGTGCGTAGCACGGTGGTAAAACTAGTCTCGCGTAAGCGTACGCGTAATGTCGGTCCGGGCCGCTTCATCCAACAATACCGCCGAACCAAAGTGTGACATGTTGGTAAGCAGTATGACTTATATCGCCCACAACTCACTTGTGTTCTACTCGTGCATATTACATCAACGCATAAAACCTGGCTCGGATGCCACTGTTGGGTAACGTAGTAATTTCAAAAAATTTCCTACGCACACGCAAGATCATGGTGATGCATAGCAACGAGAGGGGAGAGTGTTGTCCACATACCCTTGTAGACCGAAAGCGGAAGCGTTAGCACAACGCGGTTGATGTAGTCGTATGTCTTCACGATCCGACCGATCAAGTACCGAACGCACGGCACCTCCGAGTTCTGCACACGTTCAACTCGATGACGTCCCTCGAACTCCGATCCAGCCGAGCTTTGAGGGAGAGTTTCGTCAGCACGACGCCGTGGTGACGATGATGATGTTCTACCGACGCAGGGCTTCGCCTAAGCACCACTACGATATGACAGAGGTGGATTATGGTGGAGAGGGGCACCTCACACGGCTAAGAGATCAAGAGATCAATTGTTGTGTCTTTGGGGTGCCCCTGCCCCTGTATATAAAGGAGTGGAGGAGGGGGAGGGCCGGCCCTCTCTATGGCGCGCCCTAGGGGAGTCCTACTCCCACCGGGAGTAGGATTCCCCCTTTCCTAGTAGAACTAGGAGCCCTTCCAAGTAGTAGGAGTATGAGGGAAGGAAAGGGAAGGGAAAAGGAGAAGGAAGGAAGGGGACGCCCCCCTCCCTAGTCCAATTCGGACTAGCCCATGGGGAGGGGTGCGGCCACACTTTGAGGCCTTTCTCTCCTTTCCCGTATGGCCCATTAAGGCCCAATACGAATTCCCGTAACTCCCCGGTACTCCCGAAAATACCCGAATCAATCGGAACCTTTCCGTTGCCCGAATATAGTCATCCAATATATCAATCTTTACGTCTCGACCATTTCGAGACTCCTCGTCATGTCCCCGGCCTCATCCGGGACTCCGAACTCCTTCGGTACATCAAAACACATAAACTCATAATATAACCGTCATCGAACTTTAAGCGTGCGGACCCTACAGGTTCGAGAACTATGTAGACATGACCGAGACACGTCTCCGGTCAAAAACCAATAACGGAACCTGGATGCTCATATTGACTCCCACATATTCTACGAAGATCTTTATCGGTCAAACCGCATAACAACATACATCGTTCCCTTTGTAATCGGTATGTTACTTGCCCGAGATTCGATCGTCGGTATCTCAATACCTAGTTCAATCTCGTTACCGGCAGGTCTCTTTACTCATTCTGTAATACATCAACCCACAACTAACTCATTAGTTGCAATGCTTGCAAGGCTTAAGTGATGTGCATTACCGATTGGGCCCAGAGATACCTCTCCGACAATCGGAGTGACAAATCCTAATCTCGAAATACGCCAACCCAACAAGTACCTTCGGAGACACCTGTAGAGCACCTTTGTAATCACCCAGTTACGTTATGACATTTGGTAGCACACAAAGTGTTCCTCCGGTAAACGGGAGTTGCATAATCTCATAGTCATAGGAACATGTATAAGTCATGAAGAAAGCAATAGCAACAAACTAAATGATCAAGTGCTAAGCTAACGGAATGGGTCAAGTCAATCACATCATTCTCCTAATGATGTGATCCCGTTAATCAAATGACAACTCGTGCCTATGGTTAGGAAACATAACCATCTTTGATCAACGAGCTAGTCAAGTAGAGGCATACTAGTGACACTTTGTTTGTCTATGTATTCACACATGTATTATGTTTTCGGTTAATACAATTCTAGCATGAATAATAAACATTTATCATGATATAAGGAAATAAATAATAACTTTATTATTGCCTCTAGGGCATATTTCCTTCAGCGCCCGCCGGCGTGCCCCCCGTAGCTGCACCACCCGCACGTGCCACAGCCGGTGCCTGGCCGAGCCCGCCGCGCTGCCGACCGCCGCAGCTTCCTACTGCACCGCTGCACATCGCCGGCGCCCCGCGCTATGCGTGCGTGCGTGCAAGCAAATCCCCTCCTAGGGCCGGCCTAATTAGATTAGGGATTTAATTAGCCTAATGTGCCACTAACAGTAGGCTCCACCTAGCTAATTAGATTAACTCAAAATCTGTTTACAACTCTCAATCAATGACAAATGGGTCCCGCTGGACCCAGTTGACCAGTCAATGCTGACTCGGTTTGTAACTGCCAATGACATGTGGCCCCCCGTGACCTTGTTGACTAGTCAAACTGGACTAGTTGACTGCTGACTCAGCACCCTCATGTCCCCACCTGTCTTACTCTGAGGCTAGCTGCTGCCAAGTATAAAACTATTTCATTTTGTTTTCGAATTAAATAAATTCCAATGTTTTCATGATATGTTTAAAACTTTCAAAATTCGTAGAAAATAAACCGTAACTCGGATGAAAAAGTTCTATACATGAAAGTTGCTCAGAACAACAAGACGAATCGGAATACGCTCTCCGTTCATCTGTCACATGCCCCTAGCATAGCAAGCATTGAACCTTTCCCCTCCAGTTCATCTGTCCAAAAATGCAAACTTCGGGAAAACTTTCTCGGATGTTACCCCCCTTCGCCGGTAGCGTGTAGTGCCACGTTAGAACACCCCTAACACCGCTTTTGTTTTGTGATGCATAGTATTGCACTTGTTTGCTCTGTATTTACTGTTTCTTCCCCCTCTTCTTTCTGGTAGACCCCGAGACCATTGCTAAGGCCTCGGTAACCGACTACGTCATCGACGACCCGTCCTTCTCGTCTGAGCAACCAGGCAAGCAAACCCCCCTTGAGCAATCCGATATCGCCCATTTCTTTCCCTCTCATGCATGCATTAGAACTGCTACTGCTTTATGTGTGATCCTACTCTGATGCATAGCCTGTTTTTGTTACCTGCTTTCATACCTTACCTGCTTATCCTAAACTTCTTAGTATAGGTTGGTTAGAGATCCATTAGTGACCCCCACCTTGTCCCAGTTGCCTCGCTTTCTGTTCGATGACTCGATCAACGTGATCGACGTCCAGGCCCCGACACCGCAGATCACCCCCCTAGTTGTACGACTCTGCAGAGTTACCATCGAGTGCCGAGGGTGGAACCTCTTACATCACTCCTGATGAGATATCCATAGTGCAGCTATACGATCGAGGTCATCGAGGGTGATTTCCTCCTTAACCACTTCCGTTACGGTTCTGTCGTGCAACCCATCGAACGTGAACCTCGATGGTGGATCCTCTTACGTTCACCTTGATGACAAAATCGAGTGGAATTCACCAGGGGTGATTCCTCGGGTTTTCCCTTTGGTGTTAGACACACAGTTACTATGGTTACTATGACTTTACACTGAGCCATGTTACTAAAGACGGGTCGGCCCTGAGGGGTACCCGCGCGCGCTTAATAGCGAGTGATGTGGAGTCGGGTTGACCTGCAAGGTGCCCGCGAGATACTTACGAGGTGTGACCGGGCATTCTTAGCCCTTGCCACAAGTACTCGAAGGGGCGATGGGGTCACATCGATCGTGAGTCTCTGCTCGTTACCGCTTGCTCCTAATCCACTACGGTTTGGATATTTTATTCGAGGGGCCTATGGCCTGATAGCACTAACCATCAGGTGGGCATAGTATGGGCGTTCTGCGTCGTATACATCAGCCGAAGCTTTATAGATGCCAGCGACTGAGCGGCGCACACCGGGTTGGACTGCATAAGCTCCTGCCTTATTGAAGGAGGTAGCTTGGTCTGCTCACCGGCCGCGTACGCAACGTGCATGAGTTCCCGGGGAGATGGCCCATGACCCCTGGGGCATAGGCTTAGTCCGGCGTGCTGACCTCTCTATTAAGCCTAGGTCGGGTTGCGGCATATTGTTTGGCCAAGGCCGGACATGACCCAGGAAAGTGTGTCCGGCCGGAGTTAATCGAGCATGGTGGGTAAGTTGGTGCACCCCTGCAGGGAAGAAAACATCTATCGATAGCCTGTCCTACGGTAACGGACACTTGGAGTTGTATCCCGATCGATACAAAAAGAACTGGATACTTGTGATGAGAAATGGATAGTATGGCTCTGGGATTGCTTTCTCGCAGGGAGTCGAGAAAGGATCTCTGGCCGAGGTTGATAACACTACTACTACTTTACATTGTGTTGATCTGTACTCTTCTATATGCTGCAAGATGCTTGAAGATGCTTGAAGATGCTAGTCTTCGATAGGCTAGGATTTCCCCTTTCTCTTCTAGCATTCTGCAGTTTAGCCCACAGATACAACCATTTGTTTGATACAGATGCATACTTAGTTTAGATCAGATGTAAGTCTTGCGAGTAATTTGGATGAGTACTCACGGTTGCTTTGCTACCTCTTTTCCCCCATACCCGATTGTTGCGACCAGATGAAAGATCCCAGGAGCCAGACGACACCACTGATGACTACGGCTACCCCGAGGGTGCCTACTACTACATGACGGCCGTTGACGATCTGGAGTAGTTAGGAGGCTCCCAGGCAGGAGGCCTTGCCTTTTCGATCGATGTTGCTTTTGTGCTAGCCTTCTTAAGGCAAACTTGTTTAACTTATGTCTGTACTCAGATATTGTTGCTTCCGCTGACTCTTGTGTATTCGAGCTTATGTATTCGAGCCCTCGAGGCCCCTGGCTTGTAATATAAAGCTTGTATTATTTTAATTTGTGTCTAGAGTTGTGTTGTGATATCTTCCCATGAGTCCTTGATCTTGATCGTACACATTTGCGTGTATGATTAGTGTACGGTCAAATCGGGGGCGTCACAAGTTGGTATCAGAGCCAACTACCTATAGGTCGCCCCCTTTCCAACTCCTTGGCCGAAGTCGAGTCTAGTCACTACAAAAACTTTTAATAACATGGCTGTGTGTCTTACGGGCCCATGTCGCCATTGGGTGCTATTAGGATCTTTTATTCCTCGTCTATACTCTGGGACTCTGATCTCTCTTCCTTTCGGGTTAAACGATTTTGCTAACTCTAACGTTAGGATCTCGTAACTACTTCTGCCCGGAGAGCCCCCTTATTTCAGATGATCGCCTGCTGCATCAGAAGATTCCGAAGATACTCCATGATATTCTCTCGAGACTTTGTGCTTGTTGCCTTTGCAATTCCCTACCAGTGAAATATCCTTATGGATAACTACACACACTTGCCAATCTTACATTCTATCCCATTGATCTTGTTATTACAAGATGCCCTGAACTGCTCTCCTTTTTCCGAGAATCCTTTGAGCTTACTGCCTTGCAGTTCCTTCTCATCTGAATACCCCTATGGATAACCTTGTGCACCTATCAAGTATCCGCTCATCCTCAGTTGACTCATGTACTTCACAAAAGTCTTCGTAATACCATTCGTTCTTGTGAAAATCCTCAACAGCCTATTGTTCTTGAATTTCTTGCTTGCTTGCATTATGGTTAATACCATAAGTCTAGTAATCTTATTGTCAGCCTTTGTCATCATCATTTTGAGTCTGTTGATACAATATGTTGCGAATTCTCGCAATCCTCAATCAGATCCTAGAATTCATCCTTCCGGCACAGACGTCATTTTAACATGTGCTGGATCTCGACCAATCAAATCGCCAACGATTGTACCCCTATGGCTAGTCTACCTATCCATCCCTAATCAGAGCATTGCTTCTGATCTCTTGTCTTGGAATTCACAATTCCTTTGCAATTGAGCTTTGAGTTAGTCAGTTGTTTCTATAATCTGATCTCCTTGCATTCTTTCTTCCTCTGGTTGAATATTGATGCTCACATCAGATCCCTTGTGGACCACCAGACCCCCCTTTTTCGGATTTTATCCGACAACGTCCTTCATATTCAATAAGCTTGTGAGATTTTCCTTGGATACATAATGCTTTTGGCAAATCGTATCCTTCGCTTTCTCAAGCATGCTCTAGTACCGAGCTTGTGTTATTTATTCTCGAAATTTATGATATATGTTCCTAAGATGCCCCGATGGGCTGAACCTATGCCTTCCTTAATTTGTGTGAACTCAAAAGTTATGCGGGTTATACTCTACTGGCTTTTTGTCAGATAAAATTACAATACTACAGTTTCATCAAGAGCGAGAAGTAAAATGAAAGGTTATGCATTGTAGAAGTGGGGGTCGACCTTGAACTTTGTGTTCATGCCCATGGAAACGATGTAGATCTTATCATGGAAGCTTCTCTTAAAATTAATTGTCCCCTTGGTATAAGTTCTTATATCCGGGATTTGTTCTTTTGCAGACGTGGTTCCGACCATTTTCTCCTTGATTCCTTTTCACGGACAAGTTGAAAGTACTTGTCTTCTGCAGATCATTTCACCTGTCCAACCACTATTCCGATCTACCTTCAAGAATTGCCCTATGTTATATCAAGGATATTGCGTCATTGCACTACATCTTGTGAATTCTTTTTCTTGGAATGATACTCCATCACGTCACTCCTAGCCTGCTCAGCTATATCATTATCGTGTAAACTTTTAACTGTGCTACCTGGTCCTTATGCCCGGAGCAACTTCCGATGATGAGCTAAGCTTACGTCGATCTTCCTCATCTTATCATTTCACCTCAAACAACAAGCTTGACTTCGACCTTGTGCCGAATCCGTGGCTCTCATAGCCTTTCACTTCATCCTTCCTTTTCTGCACGATGCCATCTTCATAGAGTCTCTCGGCAAAATTGCCGTGATCACCGTCAACACATTGGCTTCTTCAGAGATGCCAATTGAATTCATGGCTAGAATTACCATCCCTACCCCTCGATGATTTGTGATATCATTGATGACATCTTGACTTTCTGCCAACACAGACCTGGTTGTGCTTGGTTATTCCTTACGTTCTGAGATAATCTTGGAATTGTTTCTTGGTATCTCTTGAGATCTTCGAACCCAATCTTTACTTGACACCATATCGTTGCTGCATCGAAGCATGACTATGGTATTCCGAATATGAACAAGAACATCGGAAGCATACTACAAAATGTTTCTCGTTCAATTACCCTCACACCGTTGTATGGGTAATATCATGATTCTTCCCTCGCCCCATTATCTAAATGCTTTTGAACTTGCTCTCCTATCATGTATATCCTGCTCCGCTTTTCCTTGGGAAGGATATACTCCCAACTCTTATGTGTAAACACATCTTCCTTTCCATTGGACTGTTTGATTTGATAATCATTTTTCCTTTCCATTGGTTTGTTTAACCTTTTTTGTGATCTATATGATCTATGCAACAATAGTTCCCTGCTTATGTAAACACCTCGGTGTATAATTTGTTAGTAAGACCTTGTTATTATTGCTGTTAACATTCTGGTAACCACCGATGGACGAGAACTTTGCCTAATGGTCCGCCTCGTTCAATGAGCAGGAAAATAGTTCTCTTTGTCCCTCTCCCTTGGTACCGATGTTGTTGTCAATATAACTGATAGGCTACCCTCCGACATGCCTTTCTATTATGATTGTGCAAGATGTCACAGCTCCTTCTACTTTTTAACCACAAGGTGGGCCCATAACCCACGATTCCACAAGATCGAAACCCGACTCTCCTGTACACCCGATGTCAAAGTTATTCCTCGCCTTTGCCCCGTATGTAGTTCACGTGTCACCTTCCTAGAGATGATCTATTTTGGTATCAGACGCAATAGTTAATCCCATTGCTCTGAACCCCTTCCACCCCTTGTTAAGGCAACGAACGAATGCCTACCTGGTTAAAGCATCTTATTGCCCCTCCTTACCTTGCTCTCGATGACTTTGTTAAATTTCAACTCGAGATGCCTCTATGCCATGTTTACCGAGATAGCCCCCAGATACCTATCTTGTGTTGAGCTCCGTCCTTTCCGAGTCTTTCCCCCTTACTCCACCCCTCAAATCTCGGGACGAGATTTCTTGTAGTGGAGGACCATTGTGACGCCCGGATAATTAAGCTACAGTAATTCCCTCCTAATGATGCCACATCATCATGGTTAGTGTTTATAAACTCGCATCAGTTCGAAAACCAGTTCAAATTTTAAATTTAAGTCAAACAAATAAATTTTCAAATGTCAAAACAAAAATGTTGGTTGGGTGGAAAATATTCACTAGCTAATTATCATGTGGCAACCAACATCATTTGGCTCTCCCTTTAATCCCTAAGAAAATATAAAGTGGCCCAATGACATATTAATTGTCTTGTTCGATTTCCAAAAAAATGCTTGAGCAATTCCTTTGGCTCTGAAACTTTCTATGCAACCCTATAATGTTGTGCCTGAATTATGTGTTAAGTTTAACATTCAACTAAATTCAGTTGGCCACTCAAATAAATACAAATTAGTCGCCAAACTAAATACAAAAAAAGAAGAAAAAAATAAGCAATATAAAAAGGGCTACCCCTCACTGCCATGGGCCTTAGGCCATAATGGAAGATCCAGCAGCCCAGCCCACTTCCCCCCTCGCGATCGTCTTCCCCTGTTCGACCGACCGAGGGGCTCGCCCCCGCCGGACCGCCTTGACGACGACTCCTCGGAGGGGATAAGGCGCCCAGCCACGCCTCCTTAGACTCCTCCCATCCTTCTCTGCCACTCCGCTCACTCTCCATTCCTCTCTCCCTCTTGCTCCGCCTCCCCTCCTCCAGATTCCCCTTCTCCCAAGTGCGTCCATGGCCATGCCGGCAGAGTAGCTGCGGGCACCAACCTTTCCTCATCGCGGCAAGACATCCAGGAGCTTCGTCGTTGTCGTCTCCTTCAACTACATCCATCAGTTCGAGCCGGGGCTTCGTCAAGCTTAGGGATGAGCCTTCTCCCTGTCGGACACCGTCGCCATCTCGCCGCTGTCCGACAAGCTTCGGTCCACCTCCCGCCTCCCCGACCTCGCCTACGTACTCGTAGTAAGCACCTCGTTCGACCTCCCCCCGTTTCCCCCTTCGATTCATGGTTGTAGGACCGCGCCCGCCCGTGTATGCCCCGCGCCCTACGCCCCGCGTATGCCCATGCCCCGCTCCTGCGTGTTTTGGCCGCCCTGGCCACGCCCGATGTTGACTGCACCTCGCCCGACCGAGTGCTTCTCCGCCCGCCCCTGCTCCACGCTGCTGCGGCGGCTCTGCTGCTTGCTGCGCGGCTACTCCCACCGCTAGCGCCCCTGCGTGCCGCCACAGCCACCTGCTTGCCTCCCGCTGGCCGCTTGCCCTGCAGCTCCCCGCGTTGCCGAAGGCCGCCGCGCCCGGGTCACCGGCCGGCGCCCACACCCTGCTGCCGCTTGCTGAACTGCTGCTGCTGCAGCACGTCCACCGTCGCGCTCGCCGGCGTGCCCCCCTAGCGGCACCACCCGCACGTGCCACAGCCGGTGCCTGGCCGAGCCCGCCGCGCTGCCGACCGCCGCCGCTTCCTACTGCACCGCTCCACATCGCTGGCGCCTCGCGCTGCGCATGCGTGTGTGCAAGCAAATCCCCTCCTGGGGCCGGCCTAATTAGATTAGGGATTTCATTAGCCTAATGTGCCACTGATAGTAGGCTCCACTTAGCTAATTGGATTAACTAAAAATCTGTTTACAACTCTCAATCAATGACAACTAGGTCTCGCTGGACCCAGTTGACCAGTCAATGCTGACGGGGTTTGTAACTGCCAATGACATGTGCCCCCCTGGCCTTGTTGACTAGTCAAACTGGACTAGTTGACTGCTGACTCAGCACCCTCGTGGCCCCACCTGTCATACTCTGAGGCTAGCTGCTGTCAAGTATTAAATTATTTCAGTTGCTTTTGAATTAAATAAATTCCAATGTTTTCATGATATGTTTAAAACTTTGAAAATTCGTAGAAAATAAACCGTAACTCGGATGAAAAAGTTTTATACATGAAAGTTGCTCAAAACGAAGAGACGAATCGGAATATGCTCTCCGTTCAAATGTCCTTAGCATAGCAAACATCGGACCTTTCCCCTCTGGTTCGTCTGTCCAAAAATGCAAACTTCGGGAAAACATTCCCGGATGTTATCCCCTTCGCCGGTAGCATGTAGTGCCGTGTTAGAACACCCCTAACACCGATTTTGTTTTGTCATCCGTAGTATTGCACTTGTTTGCTGTTTCTTCCCCCTCTTCTCTCCGGTAGACCCCGAGACCGCTGCTAAGGCCTCGGTAACCGACTACGTCATCGACGACCCGTCCTTCTCGTCTGAGCAACTAGGCAAGCAAACCCCCCTTGAGCATTCCGATATCTCCCATTTCTTTCCCTCTCATGCTTGCATTAGAACTTCTACTGCTTTATGTATGATCCTACTCTGATGCATAGCCTGTTTTTGTTACCTTCTTTCATACCTTACCTGCTTATCCTAAACTGCTTAGTATAGGTTGGTTAGAGATCCATCAGTGACCCCCACCTTGTCCCAGTTGCCTCGCTTTATGTTCGATGACTCGATCAATGTGATCGACGCCCAGGCCCCGACACCGCACATCACCCCCCTAATTCTACGACTCTACAGAGTTACCATCAAGTGCCGAGGGTGGAACCTCTTACATCACTCCTGATGAGATCTCTGTAGTGTAGCTATACGGTCGAGGTCATCGAAGGTTATTTCCTCCTGAACCAATTCCGTTATGGCTCTGTCGTGCAACCCATCAAACGTGAACCTCGAGGGTGGATCCTCTTATGTTCACCTTGATGACAACATCGAGTGGAATTCAGCGGGGGTGATTCCTCGGGTTTTCCCTTTGGTGTTAGACACACAGTTACTATGGTTACTATGACTTTACACTGAGCCATGTTACTAAAGACGGGTCGGCCCTGAGGGGTACCCGCGCGGGCTTAATAGCGAGTGATGTGGAGTCGGGTTGACCTGGAAGGTGCCGCGAGATACTTACAAGGCGTGGTCGGGCATTCTTAGCCCTTGCCGCAAGTACTCGAGACGGGGCGACGGGGTCACATCGATCGTGAGTCTCTGCTCGTTACCGCATGCTCCTAATCCACTACGGTTTGGATATTTGATCCGAGGGGCCTCTGGCCTGATAGCACTAACCATCACGTGGGCATAGTATGGGAGTTCTGCGTCGTATACATCAGCTGAAGCTTAATAGACGCCAGCGACTGAGCGGCGCACGCCGGGTTGGACTGCGTAAGCTCCTATCTTGTTGAAGGAGGTAGCTAGGTCTGCTCACCGACCGCGTACACAACATGCAGGAGTTCCTGGGGAGATGGCCCATGACCCCTGGGGAATAGGCTTAGTCCGGCGTGCTGACCTCTCTATTAATCCTTGGTCGGGTTGCGGCATATTGTTTGGTCGAGGCCGGACATGACCTAGGAAAGTGTGTCTGGCTGGAGTTAATCGAGCGTGGTGGGTAAGTTGGTGCACCCCTACAGGGAAGAAAACATCTATCGATAGCCTGTCCTACGGTAACGGACACTTGGAGTTGTATCCCGATCGACACAACTAGAACTGGATACTTGTGATGAGAAATGAATGGTGATGAGAAATGGATAGTATAGCTCTGGGATTGCTTTCTCGCAGGGAGTCGAGAAAGGATCTCTGGCCGAGGTTGATAACACTACTACTACTTTACATTGTGTTGATCTATACTCTTCTATATGCTACAAGATGCTTGAAGATGCTAGTCTTCAATAGGCTAGGATTTCCCCTTTCTCTTATGCATTCTGCAGTTTAGCCCATAGATACAACCATTTGTTTGATACAGATGCATACTTAGTTTAGATCAGATGTAAGTCTTGCGAGTACTTTGGATAAGTACTCATGGTTTCTTTGATACCTCTTTTCTCCCATACCTGATTGTTGCGACCAGATGACGGATCCCAGGAGCCAGACGACACCACTGATGACTATGGCTACCCCGAGGGTGCCTACTACTACGTGATAGCCGTTGACGATCTGGAGTAGTTAGGAGGCTCCCAGGCAGGAGGCCTTGCCTTTTCGATCGATGTTGCTTTTGTGCTAGCCTTCTTAAGGAAAACTTGTTTAACTTATGTCTGTACTCAGATATTGTTGCTTCTGATGACTCTTGTGTATTCGAGTGAGGGAGTCCTGGATTAGGGGGTACCCGGACAGCCGGACTTTATCCTTTGGCCGTACTGTTGGACTATGAAGATACAAGATTGAAGACTTCGTCCCGTGTCTGGATGGGACTCTCCTTGGCGTGGAAGGCAAGCTTGGTAGTACGGATATGTAGATCTCCTTCCTTGTAACCAACTCTGTGTAACCCTAGCCCCCTCCGGTGTCTATATAAACCGGAGGGTTTAGTCCGTAGGACCAAGAACAACAATCATACCATAGGCTAGCTTCTAGGGTTTAGCCTCTCTGATCTCGTGGTAGATCAACTCTTGTACTACTCATATTATCAAGAACAATCAAGCAGGACATAGGGTATTACCTCCATCAAGAGGACCCAAACCTGGGTAAACATCGTGTCCCCTGCCTCCTATTACCAGCCGCCTAGACGCACAGTTCGGGACCCCCTACCCGAGATCCGCCGGTTTTGACACCAACATTGGTGCTTTCATTGAGATTTCCACTGTGCCATCGCCATAAGGAAGGATGCATCGTCTCATTGTTAAAAACAACATTACCGCCGGGGGAGCCCTGGCTGTCGGCCAAACTCCCCGGCTAGGCAGTTTCATCATGAACGCCCGTTCGGCTGCTGCACCGACGATGACTTCTCAGGTCATTGAAAACAGCCTCCACGTCGGCTCGGAATTTGCCAAGCAGATGGATCCAATGGACCTCTTATCCCTAAATGAGCTCTTGGATCGCATCGCCGCCTTGGGAGTCGCTATGGACTATGATCGGATTGGGCTTAAACCCGATCAAAGGGAGATTAACTCTCCACCGGTCACCCATCATATTGCGGTGGTGGAGGAACAATGCGGCGATTCTTCCTTTATCTTGAGGACTAACTATGTCCGGATTCCTGAGCTCTCCGAGCCGGATACCCGTTTACGGGAGGACATCACCCAGGCCCTGAACCTAGAGTCAGGCGGCGGGTCGGACTTATCGGGCAACATCCCGAAACCCGAACTTCCAAGATTGGAAACTCCTCGGCCCCTGGGTCTCAGATCGAGTAAGGGTTCAGACTCAAATTCACCCACCCACCCAAACATAAACGATCTTTCCCACATCAGGCAAGCGCTCCAGGAAACAGTACATCATTATTGGGCCAGATTCCACCTTGTGATGAACAAGGTTAAGGACTGTCGCGAGGAAGACGCAGTCTCATTTTTCCGCAATAATTGCACGGACAAGGGAATCCTTAACGCCATAAGTCGCCGTGACATATCACGCTTCGCTGACTTGGCATCCATAGTATGAAAGTACTGTGCGATGGAAAGCGCCTGGAACACCGAAACGAAATTTTGGGATAATCCGGCTCCAAAGATACACCCAGTCCGAAGTAAAAGGGTGCACTATCATAAGACACCTGAGTTAATTACAAAGAAGCAAAAACCCTCTACAGGGCGTGGAACCGTATTGGAGGGATGGCTCAACGGACCCTGCAAAATTCATAGTACAACGGATACCATACCAACACACAGCCTTAGAGCATGTTGGGTACTCCGGCAGGTGGCCAAAAGTGGTGAGGATCTTCTCATCCCAGATGCCAGAGAGTACCATCCCGGGGATAACAATACATTATTACTAGTCTTTGAAACCTCCGCATCAAATAATAGGCACAAGCGAACACTCCACAGCCTTGCCGAAATCTACCATGTGGCAGCAATAAATTCATGGAGTGACATTGCTATTACCTTCAATGCCAGTGACAAACCTAAATTCTGAACAGCCCAAACACCAGCTGCGCTGGTCCTCAGTCCAGTTGTGGACGACTTTCGACTCACCAAAGTACACATGGACGGCGGAATTGGATTAAACCTCATCTATGAGGAAACTCTTCAAAAAATGGAAATAGACTGGAACCGCATTGAGCAAAGCAGCACAACCTTCAGAGGAATCATCCCCAGTCGGGAAGCACGCTGTGCTGGGAAAATCACACTAGATGTGGTATTCGGCACGCCGGAGAACTATAGGTCCGAAGAAATTACATTCCAAGTGGCCCCGTTCAGTAGCGGATACCACGCCCTTTTAGGGCGGGAGGCATTCACGATTTTCCAAGCCATACCCCATTACGGGTACATGAAGCTCAAAATGCCCGGGCCCAATAGAATCATCACTCTCGCTAGTGATCCAGACACAGCGCTCCATGCCGAAAACAAAACAGCCGCATTGGCCCTTGAGGCATTATCCGAAGCCCTTTCGGCCGAGGAATTAACTGCGCTACGCTCCATAGTGGACAGGGACGACGTGATACTTGACAAGAGATCCAAGTCCACCTCTTTTAAACCAGCGGATGTAATAGTCAAATTACAAGTCCACCCAACGGACCCTACAAAAACAGCCTCCATCGGGGCATAGTTAAACCCCACCATGGACGCCGCACTACGAGAGTTCCTGCGCGAGAATTGGGACATATTCGCCTGGCACCCCTCAGACATGCCAAGAATCCCACGCAGGCTGGCCAAGCACAGCCTTAATATTCTAAAGGGATTCAAGCCGGTCAAGCAGACTCTTCGGCGTTTCTCTGAACCTAGGAGACAAGTTATGGGAGAGGAACTAGCCAAGTTATTGGAGGCCGGATTCATTAGATAAATAAAACACCCGGACTGGCTAGCAAACTTGGTGATGTTACCAAAGAAGGACAAATCCTGGCGCCTATGTGTCGATTTCAAGGACCTCAACAAGGCTTGCCTGAAGGATCCCTTCCGCCTCCCCTGCATCGATCAAATTATCGATGCTACCGCAGGACACGATTCATTGTGTTTCCTCGACGCATACTCCGGCTACCACCAAATCAAGATGGCGGAGTCCGACCAAGCCGCAACGGCATTTATCACACCATACGGCCCCTTCTGTTTCAACACAATGCCTTTTGGGCTCAGAAACACCGGCGCAACATATCAGCGCATGATTCAGACATGTCTGGAGAAACAGATCGACAAAACAGTAGAGACATACGTAGATGTTGTGGTCGTCAAAACCAAACACATCGACTCTCTAATAGACAACTTGAGGCTCACATTCGACAACCTCCTGTGACGCCCCGAGACCGTTGCGCCAGGTGCCTTCCAGTTATTCGCTGTCCTTGCCATGTCATTCGCTTGCATGTTGCATCTTTGTCATGTCATCATGTGCATTGCATCATCATGTTTTCAAAACTTGCACTCGTTCAGGTTCCCCCAGTCCGTCTGTTGTCCGTTCTGAGCCCAGACACACTTGCACGCGCCCGCGACATGTCCAAAATAGTATTTTATAAGTGGCCGGAAAATGTCCTCGGAATGGGTTGAATGTTGGCGTGCAGTCTTATTATAGTGTAGATAGACCGCTTGTCAAGTTTCATCGCGTTCAGAGTCCGTTTGACGCCCCAACGGATAACTATAGCGGCAGTATAGCCGGTCTAACGTCGGACGTTTTCGGTCTCCGAAAATTGTTGCCGGGCTCTCCCTCTCTTTCCTCTCTAGACCGTCTACACAGCCCACTACCTATCGTCAGGTCCAACCTAAACTCTCTCGCCAGCCCGCAGCCCCCCTCGCGCGCGTTTGAAAGTTGTCCTGAACCCAACCCGGATTGTCGCCACCGTTGTGTCCGGATCATCCCCAAACATCTACAAAACATCTCCTTTTTCCTATTTGGTCTTCCTATCTCGTATTTCTCGACCGTCCGATAAAAATCGGAGGGACCAAATACCCCTAACCAAAATCCTCGTTGCTATATAAACAGTGGGCAACCCTAGAAATCAGGGATCTTGTCCTACCCATTCCGTGTCCACCGCCGCCACTATCTTCTTGGGGATCCGCGCTGCCCAATCTCCAGCCGCCACCCACACTCCCTCGAATCCTCCATAGAACCAACCCCCCGCTCCTCCTCAGTTTCCACGCCCGACCAATCAGCCTTTTTCTGCCTAATTCCTAGATCGAGCTCGGCTCGATCCGAGCTCCTCAACGTCTCTGTCCGGCGAGTCACCAGACCAGCCTCGACGGAGTTGCCTCGTCCCGTGTCTCCCTTCTCTTCTGCCCCTCCTCCCGTTTTTTTCCTTCTTCCCCTGCCTCTCTGTGTAATCTCCCTCTCTCTCTGTACTTCATCGCTGCAGGAACGACGCCATGGCCGTTGAATGGAGCTTCTCCTCCATGGCTCCTCGCCTCCGTGCCCCTGATCCGGCCTCCCATCCTCGGATCCATCCTCCCGCGTCCACCCCACGCCCCATTCGTCCCTGGGCACTCCTGCTATGCCAGGTCCACCAGCTCCGTCACTGCAGGGAACGAGGAGCACGCCGCCCCGAGGCATGGACCCCAGTGCCAAGTCCCATGCCGCCGCCGTCCGAAGCCTCGCTGCCGTTTTTCTTCAGATACGAGCAGACCAGTGCCACACCACTGCTTCCTCTCCATTCCCCTTGTCCATCCACTCATCGCCGGAGACCCCAGGCTAGCCGCCGCCGCGCTATGCTACTTGCTCCACGACGGACTCGGCTTCCTCGTCGCCCTCCAGCAACGGCCAGAGCGCCAAGTCCCTCCGCCTCGCCCCGCTTGCCCGCGCCAGTCGCCGTCGGCGGCCATCTCCAGGACCTCCTCGCTGACCCGCCGCTTCCCAGCGCCGGTGACCTCCACCTCCATGCTTCCTTGCAGTCTCCGCGGCTCTGCTCCCTGTCGAGCAGAGGACGAGCGCCTTAGTCGCCACTAGGGCCATATCCGCGTGCGGCCTCAGCGCAAGTCATAGCCAGATCCGGCCTGTCCAGCCTGCTTCCCCCATCGACCGGGCCAGGCCCAGCTCGTGCCGGCCCAGTGGCCACGCTGGTGAGTAACCCCCATCCCTCCTGTGCACTGTTGGCCCAGCCAGATGCGGCCCGTGTTATTTTTTTCCTATGCTGCGATTTTAGCTATTATCCAGAGTTTACCAGATTTACAGAAAAGCCCTCATACATCATGCATATCCTATCTCACAAACTGTGCATCGGAATTAAACAAACTTAATATAAAAGTTGCTTAGAATATTGTCTAGTTTCATAATATATCACTTTCATCCATGTTTAGAATGTTTAAAATGATGTTTGTGTGTATTTCCCATAATGCCATGCTAAAATGCTTTATTTCATAACTTAATAACCGTAGCTCCAAATTTAATAAACTTTATATGTAAATGGGGTAGAAAAATGCCTAGATTATCATGATGGCTTTACTTTGCATGTTTAACAACTCTAAAAATGTGTTTAGGGCAGAACAGTACCAAATCTATAATATGCTCATGTGGAGTTTCCGGACTTGTTGTTTTGTTCTTTCGGCCTCATTTAAACTTGCCTAGATTAGATAGTTTTATTATGCTTCACCCTCTTGCCATGCTAACAACATTTAATCTTGTTGGGTACATAACCGAGAGAGAACTAAATAATTGATGTGGTGTTCCATCAATATGCAACTCGTTGCATATTGAGCTCCACTTAACTTGTAGTTTTGTTTGTGCCCCTTGCCATGCCATGCATATTTAAACCGGACATGCATCATACTTGTTTGCGCATCGTGCCATGCTTATGTGATGGTTGTTTACTATGTTGTGCTTCTTTCCGTTGTTGCTTCTTCGGGTTGGTTCCGGTAACGTCGCGTTTGTGAGGACCCGTTCGACTACGCCCGTTTGTCTTCTTCATGGACTCGTTCTTCTTCCTTGCGGGATTTCAGGCAAGATGATCATACCCTCGGAATCACTTCTATCTTTGCTTGCTAGTTGCTCGCTCTTTTGCTATGCCTATGCTGCGATACCTACCACTTGCTTATCATGCCTCCCATATTGTTGAACCAAGCCTCTAACCCACCTTGTCCTAGCAAACCGTTGTTTGGCTATGTTACCGCTTTGCTCAGCCCCTCTTATAGCGTTGTTAGTTACAGGTGAAGATTGGAGTTTGTTCCATGTTGGAACATGGATATTTTGTTGGGATATCATAATATATCTTATTTAATTAATGCATCAATATACTTGGTAAAGGGTGGAAGGCTCAGCCTTATGCCTGGTGTTTTGTTCCACTCTTGCCGCCCTAGAATCTGTCATATCGGTGTTATGTTCCCGGATTTTGCGTTCCTTACGCGGTTGGGCTATAATGGGAAGCCTTTGATAGTTCGCCTTGAATAAAACTCCTCCAACAATGCCCAACCTTGGTTTTACCATTTGCACTAACAACCTACCACTTTCCCTTGGGTTCTGCAGACTCAAGGGTCATCTTTATTCTAACCCCCCCGGGCCAGTGCTCCTCTGAGTGTTGGTCCGACCAAGCAGACTGCGGGGCCACCTCGGGGCAACTTGATGTTTGGTTTTACTCGTAGGATGTCTCATCTGAGTGTGCCCTGAGAACGAGATATGTGCAGCTCCTATCGGGATTTGTCGGCACATTCGGGCGGTGTTGCTGGATTTGTTTTAACTTGTTGAAGTGTCTTGTAGAACCGGGATACCGAGTCTGATCGGAATGTCTCGGGAGAAGATATATCCTTCGTTGACCGTGAGAGCTTGTCATGGGCTAAGTTGGGACACCCCTGCAGGGATTTGAATTTTCGAAAGCCGTGCCCGCGGTTATGGGCAGATGGGAATTTGTTAATGTCCGGTTGTAGAAAACCTGAAGTTGACCTTAATTAAAATACATCAACCGCGTGTGTAACCGTGATGGTCTCTTTCCGGCGGAGTCCGGGAAGTGAACACGGTGTTGGAGTAATGCTTGACGTAGGTTGTTCTAGGATCACTTCTTGATCATAGTTGTTCGACCGTGCTTTTGCCTTCTCTTCTCGCTCTCTTTTGCGAATAAGTTAGCCACCATATTATGCTAGTCGCTTGCTGCAGCTCCACATCATACATTTGCCTTACCTATAAGCTTAAATAGTCTTGACCGTGAGTGTGTGAGATTGCTGAGTCCCCGTGACTCACAGATACTTCCAAAACCAGTTTGCAGGTGCCGACGTTACCGAGCAGGTGACGCGTCGAGCTCAAGGAGGAGCTCGAGGAAGATCTTGTCCTTTATGTTGTTTCATTCTAGTTGATCAGTAGTGGAGCCCAGTTGGGGTCGATTGGGGATCTGTGTAGCATTTGGGGTAGTCTTCTTTTATTTTGGCTCCGTAGTCGGGCCCTGATTGTATCTGGATGTTGTAATGCTTTATTCATGTAATTGTGTGAAGTGGCGATTGTAAGCCAACTATGTATCCTTTTCCCCTTATTGTATTACATGGGTTGTGTGAAGATTACCTCACTTGCGACATTGCTTTCAATGCGGTTATGCCTCTAAGTCGTGCTTCGACACGTGGGAGATATATCCACATCGAGGGCGTGACAAGTTGGTAATCAGAGCCTTCCACGACCTTAGGAGCCCCCTTCTTGATCGAATCGCTGGCGTTATTGAGTCTAGAAAAATGTTTTGAGTCATTTAGGAATTATATATCGGAGAGTTAGGACTTCTTTTTACTCCTCAGTCCCTTCATCGCTCTGGTGAGGCATCCTGACGTAGAGTTTTGACTCTTCTCTTGTCTAATTTCACTAAAAAAATTAGGATCACGCGGGTATCTTGGAATCATTCCGATGGTTTTGTGACGAGAGCATTGTTCTTGGTGCCTCCTGACATTTAGGGGTTGTGGCAATGTCCCGGGGAGTTGAGCTCCAAGGTGTTGTCGTCATAATTTTATCGTTGCAGTTCTAGAATACCTGAGTTTAGTTTTGCCGACATCGAAAATTTCTTTTATGCAGTTGTTGGTGAGATAACCTCGACGCCACCCAGTACTGGGGCGGCAGTTCGGGATTATTGCCATAACTCGTATAACGGATGCTTTTCGAAGGTTGAGGTAGATGATTTCCGAAGGTTTCTTGGTTATGTGTTGAAGGATGGATACAGCTGGATGTAGGATTTGCTAGTTTGGGTGAGATATTATGCTTCCCCTGTATCCCCAACACCTGATTGCATAACCGGAAAGTTTTGGGAGTTTATAAGTGGGAATTCAAGTAGCTCTTAGGATATCTTTCCGACAGATGTATGATATGAAATTGGGGTTCGACGTCTAGTGGTCCGCCTATTCACGGTTGGTTTTACAGTGGTCTCGTTGTGCCTTAAAGAGTCCTTGGCTATGCCGACTCGGGGACGCTTCGTATGTCATGTGCACTGCCTTGTACATGATGGTGCTGTACGATCAAGCCCGTGTAGGCCCCACCACGAAAACTTCGGACGAAATCTCTATCATATGTTTGTTCCGGCTTATTCTGCAAGCCAATCCTTTGTTTTGTTTTGAGTTGTGGTATTCGAGTTGCTTCGAAGTCAAATGTTGATTCCATACTTTTCCTAAACGGTGTTCTCATACTCCTATGTGAATGCAATCCTTCTCGATCATCGAGATTGTCATGTAAATCTTGTTTTACCGGCGTGTTTCTCTTCAAGTGGATCCAATCTTTGTCAACATCCGCAAGATCAACTCAAGTCCTCTCAACGGTGTTCATTTCATCTCTCCAAGTTGCCTTTGTTTTTCCCGCCCACCCACCCTTTTTCTTCAAGAAGTAAGATTTCTTTATCAAGTATCTATCTTATGATTATGTAGTCTCTTCATTCTTTTCAATCAATGTTCTTAACCGGTGGTTCAATTGAAGAGGCTCTACAAGTTCATCATTGATTCATTTTCTTTCTTCTCTGGTGGATCCAATTCAAGCTTTGTTGATCATATCCCTTTTTCCTCATTTCAAATACCATCTCATGCCGGTGCACCTGTCAACTATCCTCTTCTCGCTATTCAATTATTCCGGAGTGCTGAAGATACCTCAAAGATTCGTGTTTCCACTCTGCATTCATTCAAGTTCTTTCGAGGGTGTTATCTCATTCAAGTCATTTATTTCAACCGGCGCAATCTATCTTCTAAATCGTTTCAACGGTGTTTCTTTTGAGTGGCCCTAACCCACAGGTCTTTTCCCAGGATATTACCTGACTCTTCTAATTTTCCCGGAGCTATCCTAAATTCTTTTTGAAGTTTGACGTAAGAATGAATCATCATCAATCAAATGTCTTTCCCCAAGATCTTTCAAACTCTTTTCATTGTTGGCTCAACCTCTTCGCTTTCATTCTCCCGGTGGTGTTTCTCGTCGTCATTCTAGGATTTTGAAGACCGAAGAAGATTTTTCTCTCAAGGCGGCTACATTCTCTTCAAGATTCGTGATTCTAGCTTGTTGTCATCCCCTCATAATTGTTTTGATTATGAGAATTCTTTTCACCCATCCGGAGTAATTCAGGAGTCTTTTCAGTTTGCTTATCTGAAGCCCATCATTTCAGAAGACTTATTCATTCTCAGCCTTCAGCTATCATTCTCCAAATTTTACCGGTGCTTCGTTCAAGTGATCTTTAATCGGCTCGTGATCTCTTTGTTCTCATGTATCTAAATCCTCTCAAGCATCTTCGGGTATTTGCTAATTCTTCCCGGTGTTTCTTTATGTTTTATTCGTTCTTTTTTCAATTCTTACGGTGGTTCGTTCAAGACTTCTCGTCATTCGTTTATCATATCAACTCTTTCGTTCTTTTCAATCCTTCCGGTGGTTCGTTGAAGACCTTCTCAAGTTTGCGCTATATCTATCTTAATCCTTTCAACGATAATAAGTAGTATGCCAAATCCGTTGATTGTCATCAATTTAATTGGTGAAGGATAAGCATAATGTAATTCTTATTCTTGTTTCATCGAGTGAACTCAATTCCTTATTCCGGAGGTTCATCCAATTCCTGTTCTCAATTATTCGTCTTTCTTTCTCGGAGTTCCAAGTTCTCTCAATTATATCATCATGAAGATCCATCTAATCGTTGCAAGGTTTCACTTTGTGTTTTCAACTTCTCTTTCTTCTCGTTATCCTTTTGTTACCGGAGTTCTTCATGAAGGTTCTACATGATGGTTCATCAAGGATTTAATTCCTTCTCGAAGTGTTCATCTACATTCTTTTCAGAGGAGCTCAAGTATTCTTTCATCTTGCTATCCAGAGTACAATTCTTTCTAACGTATCATTAGAGGTGGTATTATGTCATTCCTGGTAATTTGAGTTCATGTTCCATGATTCACACATTGTCAAGAATTAAATATCTTAAATCCATCAATCTCTTCATTGGAATTATCTTGGGTTATTTTTCACCTAAAGCATTCCTTAAGGATTGTTGCTAATTATGATGACCATAGTTCTTCATTTACCTCCCGGTGAAATAAGTTTCTCGTCTTCTTGTTGATATCAATCCAATCTATTGTTTCCGTTAGTGGCAGAATTTCACCTCAAGTTCTTGAGATGTTTTCCATAAGCCCTCAACAAGCCTATTCTTTTCGTTGTTGATTTCCCAACAACTCCGTTAAATCCTTATTTTTAAGGATGCTCTCTCAAATTCATTTGAGGTAGAACATGTTGTTTTCTTCTCCGTTCTTTTCATTGCATTCTTTCATTTGTTCCGGAGGCATTGTGATGTTGCTCTCTTCGACCCATCATCTTGTTTTGTCAAGATCATGTCCAATTCTTTCCATTTACAGGCGGAGTGATGTCCAAATTATATCATTCTTATTCCATCCCTATCTTGTTTTAACCGGAGTATTGTGCCCCTTTGCTCAAGTTCTTTTCGCCTTATTAAGCTTTGCATCTCTTTTCAACCGGAGTGTTGTCCGAATTTGTTCTTTCTTATTACTCTTCCCTACCGGAGTGCTTTCAACCTTGTTCTTCCTCGTTCCTCTTTCCTAACGGAGTGTTTTCAACTTCGTTCATCTCCGTTGTATTCTTTTCTCGAAATGGCTTAACCTTTTCAAGGTTCTTTGGTTTCACTCGTTTGGCAAAGAAGCAACTTAGTTTTACCTCTTTGCTTTCTCTTCCGTTTTTCCCTCCGGTGCCATTCTAGATCTCGGGACGAGATCCTATCATAGGGGTGGAGTGTTGTGACGCCCCGAGACCGTTGCGCCAGGTGTCTTCCAGTTATTCGCTGTCCTTGCCATGTCATTCACTTGTGTGTTGCATCTTTGTCATGTCATCATGTGCATTGCATCATCATGTTTTCAAAACTTGTATTCTTTCGCGTTCCCCCAGTCCGTTTGTTGTCCGTTCTGAGCCCAGACACACTTGCACGCGCCCGCGACATGTCCGAATTAGTATTTTATAAGTGGCCAGAAAATGTCCTCGGAATGGGTTGAAAGTTGGCGTGCGGTCTTATTATAGTGTAGATAGACCGCCTGTCAAGTTTCATCGCGTTCGGAGTCCGTTTGACTCCCCAGCGGATAACTATAGCGGCACTATAGCCGGTCTAACGTCGGACGTTTTCGGTCTCCAAAAATTGTTGCCGGGCTTCCCTCTCTTTCCTCTCTAGACCGTCTACACAGCCCACTACCTACCGTCAGGTCCAACATAACCTCTCTCGTCAGCCCGCAGCCCCCCTCGCGCGTGTCCGAAAGTTGTCCCGAACCCAACCCGGACTGTCGCGACCGTTGTGTCTGGATCATCCCCAAACATCTACAAAACATCTCCTTTTCCCTATTTGGTCTTCCTATCTCGTATTTCTCGACCATCCGATAAAAATCGGAGGGACCAAATACCCCTAACCAAAATCCTCATTGCTATATAAACAGTGGGCAACCCTAGAAATCAGGGATCTTGTCCCACCCATTCCGTGTCCACCGCCGCCACTATCTTCTTGGGGATCCATGCTGCCCAATCTCCAGCCACCACCCACACTCCCTCGAATCCTCCATCGAACCAACCCCCCGCTCCTCCTCAGTTTCCACGCCCGACCAATCAGTCTTTTTCTGCTCGATTGCCATATCGAGCTCGGCTCGATCCCGAGCTCCTCAATGTCGCCGTCCGGTGAGTCACCAGACCAGCCCCGACGGAGTTGCCTCGTCCCGCGTCTCCCTTCTCTTCTGCCCCTCCTCCCGTTTTTTTTCTTCTTCCCCTACCTCTCTGTGTAATCTCCCTCTCTCTCTGTACTTCATCGCTGCAGGAACGACGCCATGGCCGTTGAATGGAGCTTCTCCTCCATGGATCCTCGCCTCCGCGCCCCTGATCCGGCCGCCCATCCTCGGATCCATCCTCCCACGTCCACCCCACGCCCCGTTCGTCCCTGGGCACTCCTGCTACGCCAGGTCCACCAGCTCCGTCGCTGCAGGGAACGAGGAGCACGCCGCCCCGAGGCATGGACCCCAGTGCCAAGTCCCATGCCGCCGCCGTCCGAAGCCTCGCTGCCGTTTTTCTTCAGATACGAGCAGACCAGCGCCACACCACTGCTTCCTCTCCGTTCCCCTTGTCCATCCACTCATCGCCGGAGAACCCAGGCTAGCCGCCGCCGCGCTACGGTACTTGCTCCATGACGGACTCGGCTTCCTCGTCGCCCTCCAGCAACGGCCAGAGCGCCAAGTCCCTCCGCCTCGCCCCGCTTGCCAGCGCCAGTCACCGCCGGCGGCCATCTCCAGGACCTCCTCGCTGACCCGCCGCTTCCCAGCGCCGGCGACCTCCACCTCCATGCTTCCTTGTAGTCACCGCGGCTCTGCTCCCTGTCGAGCAGAGGACGAGCGCCTCAGTCACCACTGGGGGCATATCCGCGCGTGGCCTCAGCGCAAGTCACAGCCAGATCCGGCCTGTCCAGCCTGCTTCCCCCACCGACCGGGCCAGGCCCAGCTCATGCCGGCCCAGTGGCCACGCTGGTGAGAAACCCCAAGCCCACCTGTGCACTGTTCGCCTAGCCAGATGCGGCCCGTGTTATTTTTTTCCCGCGCTGTGATTTTAGATATTATCCAGAGTTTGCCAGATTTACAGAAAAGCCCTCATACATCATGCATATCCTATCTCACAAACCGTGCATCAGAATTAAACGAACTTAATATGAAAGTTGCTTAGAATTTTGTCTAGTTTCATAATATATCACTTTCATCCATGTTTAAAATGATGTTTGTGTGTATTTCCCATAATGCCATGCTAAAATGCTTTATTTCGTAACTTAATAACCGTAGCTCCAAATTTAATAAACTTTATATGTAAATGGGGTAGAAAAATTCCAAGATTATCATGATGGCTTTAATTTGCATGTTTAACAACTCTTAAATTGTGTTTAGGGCAGAATAGTGCCAAATCTATAATATGCTCATGAGGAGTTTCCGGACTTGTTGTTTTGTTGTTCCGGCCTCATTTAAACTTGCCTAGATTAGATAGTTTTATTATGCTTCACCCTCTTGCCATGCTAACAACATTTAATCTTGTTGGGTACATAAACGAGAGAGAATAAATAATTGATGTGGTGTTCCGTCAATATGCAACTCGTTGCATATTGAGCTCCACTTAACTTGTAGTTTTGTTTGTGCCCCTTGCCATGCCATGCATATTTAAACCGGACATGCATCATACTTGTTTGCGCATCGTGCCATGCTTATGTGATGGTTGTTTACTATGTTGTGCTTCTTTCCGGTGTTGCTTCTCCGGGTTGGTTCCGGTAACGTCGCGTTTGTGAGGACCCGTTCGACTACGCCCGTTTGTCTTCTTCATGGACTCGTTCTTCTTCCTTGCGGGATTTCAGGCAAGATGATCATACCCTCGAAATCACTTCTATCTTTGCTTGCTAGTTGCTCGCTCTTTTGCTATGCCTATGCTGCGATACCTACCACTTTCTTATCATGCCTCCCATATTGTTGAACCAAGCCTCTAACCCACCTTGTCCTAGCAAACCGTTCTTTGGCTATGCTACCGCTTTGCTCAGCCCCTCTTATAGCGTTGTTAGTTGCAGGTGAAGATTGGAGTTTGTTCCATGTTGGAACATGGATATTTTGTTGGGATATCACAATATATCTTATTTAATTATTGCATCTATATACTTGGTAAAGGGTGGAAGGCTCGGCCTTATGCCTAGTGTTTTGTTCCACTCTTGCCGCCCTAGTTTCCTTCATATCGGTGTTATGTTCCCGGATTTTGCGTTCCTTACGCGGTTGGGCTATAATGGGAAACCCTTGATAGTTCGCCTTGAATAAAACTCCTCCAGCAATGCCCAACCTTGGTTTTACCATTTGCACTAACAACCTACCACCTTCCCTTGGGTTCTGCAGACTCAAGGGTCATCTTTATTCTAACCCCCCCCCCCGGGCTAGTGCTCCTCTGAGTGTTGGTCCGACCAAGCAGACTGCGGGGCCACCTCGGGGCAACTTGAGGTTTGGTTTTACTCGCAGGATGTCTCATTTGAGTGTGCCCTGAGAACGAGATATGTGCAGCTTCTATTGGGATTTATTGGCACATTCGGGCGGTGTTGCTGGATTTGTTTTAACTTGTCGAAGTGTCTTGTAGAACCAAGATACCGAGTCTGATCGGAATGTCTCGGGAGAAGGAATATCCTTCATTGACCGTGAGAGCTTGTCATGGGCTAAGTTGGGACACCCCTGCAGGGATTTGAACTTTCGAAAGCCGTGCCCGTGGTTATGGGCAGATGGGAATTTGTTAATGTCCGGTTGTAGAAAACCTGAAGTTGACCTTAATTAAAATACATCAACTATGTGTGTAACCGTGATGGTCTCTTTCCGACGGAGTCCGGGAAGTGAACATGGTGTTGGAGTAATGCTTGACGTAGGTTGTTCTAGGATCACTTCTTGATCATAGTTGTTCGACCGTGCTTTTGCCTTCTCTTCCCGCTCTCTTTTGCGAATAAGTTAGCCACCATATTATGCTAGTCGCTTGCTGCAGCTCCACATCATACCTTTGCCTTACCTATAAGCTTAAATAGTCTTGATCGCGAGGGTGTGAGATTGCTGAGTCCCCGTGACTCACATATACTTCCAAAACCAGTTTGCAGGTGCCGATGTTACCGAGCAGGTGACGCAACCGAGCTAAAGGAGGAGCTCGAGGAAGATCTTGTCCTTTATGTTGTTTCGTTCTAGTTGATCAGTAGTGGAGCCCAGTTGGGGTCGATCGGGGATCTGTGTAGCATTTGGGGTAGTCTTATTTTATTTTGGCTCCGTAGTCGGGCCCTGGTTGTATCTGGATGTTCTAATGCTTTATTCATGTAATTGTGTGAAGTGGCGATTGTAAGCCAACTATGTATCCTTTTCCCCTTATTATATTACATGGGTTGTGTGAAGATTACCTCACTTGCGACATTGCTTTCAATGCGGTTATGCCTCTAAGTCGTGCTTCGACACGTGGGAGATATAGCCGCATCGAGGGCGTGACACCTCCGAACATACGACATCAAGCTCAATCCGGAGAAATGCGTTTTCGGTGTACCAGCCAGAAAGCTCCTGGGTTTCATTGTCTCCGGTAGAGGAATTGAAGCAAATCCAGCCAAAATATGAGCTCTGTCACAGTTGGCTATCCCAACGGACCTCAAACAAATCCAGAAATTAACCGGATGTGTGGCAGCTCTAAGCCGCTTTATCTCCCGCTTAGGAGAAAAGGCATTACCCCTTTGTCGCCTCCTTCGGCGCACCGAACACTTCGAGTGGACGGATGCTGCCAGAGCCGGATTGGAAGAAATAAAAGCCATACTGGCAACCAACCCAATGTTGTTGTACATTGTGGCAACTCATCAGGTTCTAAGAGCAGTGCTCGTCGTCGAACGAGAAACGGACGGACATAAATTCCCCCTTCAAAAGCCGGTATACTATGTATCCACTGTCCTCACTCCATGCAAATCACGGTACCCATATTAACAAAAGATAGCCTATGCGGTATTCATGGCATCCCGGAAGCTGCGACACTACTTTCAAGAGTGTTCAATTACAGTAGCCTCGGAAGTGCCACTTAATGATATTATAAACAACCGCGACGCCACGGTCCGGATTGCCAAATGGGCCATTGAGCTCCTCCCGTTCGACATAACTTACAAACCCCGGCGAGCCATTAAATCGCAAGTATTGGCCGACTTTGTCACCGAATGGACGAAAGCCGAACTCCCTAAAGAGTACGGCGCATACTCTAATTGGATCATGCACTTCGACGGCTCCAAAATGTTGGCTGGTCTGGGGGCTGGCGTCGTCCTGACGTCCCCAACCGGAGATACAGTTCAATACGTACTATAGATATTGTATACAGACTCCAACAATGCGGCCGACTACGAAGCCCTGTTACATGGTCTTCGGATGGCAGTTTCCATGGGCATTCAACGCCTGGAGGTGCGTGGGGATTCAGATCTCCCAATGTCCCAAATAAATGGAGACTTCGATGCCAAGGATCCGAAGATGGCGGCCTATCACAACGCCGTCCTAAAGATGTCAGCTTGGTTCGAGGGGCTCGAATTTCACCATGTGGCTCGGGAAAACAATCAGGCGGCGGATATCCTCGCCTGCATCGGCGCCAAATGCGATGCGGTCCCCCCAACATCTTTTTGGAGAGGTTGTTTAAGCCATCCGTGGTATGGGAAGGGGACACCGGTAACAATAGTCCGGACCTGGCAAAAATGCCCGATACAGAACACTCTGACATAATTGGAGGCTCTGCCACCGAAATAACACCTTCAGCCCACGTAATAATGGCCATCATCGCCCCGTGGATAGAACCATTCCTGGCCTACCTAACTAGGCAGGAACTTCCCGAGGACCAAAATGAGGCACACTGCATAGTGCGGCGATTTAAAGCCTACAGGGCCCATGAGGGAGAGTTGTATAAAAAAGCACTACCGTTGTCCTTCAAAGGTGCATCTCCGAAGAGGAAGAGCGGAAGCTTTTGGAAGAAATTCACGCCGGACTCGGCGGCCACCATGCCACAGCCCGGGTCCTTGTAAGCAAGGCCTTCCGTACAGGTTTTTATTGGCCGACGGCTCGGGTAGATGCATAGGACTTGGTCCAACGCTGTGTCGGTTGCCAGCTTTTTGCAAACCAAAGCCACATGCCACCCACCGCCCTCCAAACAATCCCCATTACCTGGCCCTTCGCGGTCTGGGGGCTTCATATGGTTGGACCCCTTAAAGGGGGAACCCATAAGAAAAAATACTTACTGGTCATGGTGGATAAATTCACCAAATGGATAGAAGACAAACCTGTTAAAACGGCCGAATCCGGACCGGTGATAGACTTCATATCCGGGGTTGTACACCATTATGGTGTCCCCCACAGCATCATCACTGACAACGGCACGAACTTCACGGCCGACGAGGTAAAACTCTGGTGCAGCAACATGGGCATTAAGCTCGATTATGCCTCTGTCTATCACCCATAAACTAACGGCCAAGTTGAGCGAGCAAATGCTCTTATCATGAGCGGCATCAAACCCAGATTAGTGCGGTCCTTAAAGGAGTCTAACATGCACTGGGTAGAGGAGCTTGACTCCGTACTCTGGGGGCTGCGGACCATGCCGAATCATACTACCGGATACACACCCTTCTTTATGGTGTACGGCATAGAGGCGGTTCTGCCCTGCGACATAATTCATGACTCACCTCGAGTGCACATGTACGAAGAAAGAGAAGCCGAGCTCGATCGGCAGGATAGTCTAGACACCCTGGAGGAGGAGCGTGACGTGGCAAAAGCCCGTTCCACATTCTATCAGCAATAGGCTCGCAGAAACCAAAGCAGAGAAGTACGGGCCAAAACTTATAACATTGGCGAGCTAGTTCTACGCCTGCCGGAGAAGAAAAAGACCAAGCTCGAGCCCAAATGGGAAGGTCCCTTCATTATTTACATAGTTCTGACCGGTGGAGCGTACCGTCTGCTGGACGCATCAAATAATCGACTTGAGCCGAACCGATGGAACGCAGCCAGGCTCCGAAGATTCTACGCCTAGTGCCGGACTCTATGTTCATCTCCTTCCTCTGTCCATTTTTTCATATACATTATCTGTCCTTTTTCTCTTTATTTCTTTTATTCTTTTTCAAGGCCTTCAAGGGACAACTTGTGCCTTGCTTGCACACTATTGACGCGCTAACCGCGCTCATTATACCTGGGGGCTTCTTACACAGAAGCTTCATTATTTATCTGGGCTTCATGCCCCACACATGTGTTATTCTTCTGTATGTACCTTTTCTTCGCCATTATATGCATCAATATGACTTAAGTTTTGGCCAAGCTGGGTTGCCTGGCTCTTGTATTTATGGCCTACGTTCCCGTTAATTCAGCTAGGGCATAAGGGGAGCACCTCTGCGATTGTTACTGCCGGGTCAGCCGGATGTGTACCTCAGACTGGGTGAAGCCGAAAGCTAGTGTTCTTAAGGGAATATTCGATCGGTGAACAAAAGATGATTTTCATTTATTTTCCATATGTGCCCCCAGATGTTTTTGCCTGTGTCTCCTCTCGCAGTCCGGACATGCACTTTAGGGCATGCGTACCCAGGGAAAGGAACCCTTAATGGAACTATTCTCTCTGGAAGATGTTTCTTACTACCCATGTAATATAATATAACTAGTTGGGTACTTGTCTGTTCAAGCACTAATGACCCCTATGCCTGGTTTCCACGCATACCCCGGTTCTTATATAACTCAGCGGGTATTCGGATACACTCCGGGCTATCGGGTCCCGAGGTTGAAGCAAAAAGGTCCGCCATGACAAATGATTTACAATCCGGCTAGAAGGCATTATACATGTCACTTTAATTACATAATCATGTAGACTGACTAAATTCCTCTTCTATACCATCCAACAGGTTGTCTAGCCTACAATCATGTTGGGAATACTTTGCGGCTAATTCTACTTGCCCATACACTAAGCTAACGGGGATCTCTTTCCCATTAGGCCCCACAGGTCCGACCTCGGCCATGTGGTTTGAGTCAGCCTTGGTATACCGTGTCTTCACCATGGCCCAGGCTTCCCTGGCACCTTGACGGCAGACCGATATCTTCCATAATCGGAAGCGCCGCCGTGCTCCCTTGAGCTTCTCTTCAAGCTCTCCAATGCCTGCTACAGGGAGACGGATGGCCACAATGCCTGGGAAATACCTTGCATCACCTGTCGAACTTGTTCGTGCAGTTGTGAGAGCTCGGGTAGAAGATCACCCGCAAATCCGGGCATCTCCTCCGCGGGACGACCCGTCAGCATACCTGCAGACATAACTCTATTAGCCGGCTTCTCCGCCGCACTCTTTTAAGGGTTCGTTCAAGCACTTACTGAAAATGCCGCGTCGAAGCCGCTTATTCTCCTTCATGGAGTCTGCAAGCTGGGCTCGAACATCTTTCAGTTCCACGCTCAGCTTGGTATTGGCGTCTTGGAGATTGTTTTTCTCCCGCATGACCTTAGTCAGCACACGTTCACCAGCCTTTAGCTACCGTACGAGATGCTGGTCCTCCGAATTCTCTCTGGAGTCATCTACAATATCTATTGTTAGATCTGCAGCCATGCCGCACACTATATGGTACCTATCATTCTTTGAAATAAATGTTACCAACTGGGGACTTTTCAGGTTCCTTCAATGCGGCAACGGCGGCCCGAAGTTGGGTCTTGCATTCCTCCAGCTCCTGTGACAGTCAAGTATTCTTCTCTATAAGAACCTGCACAATAAATGATCCTTAAATCAGTTGTGCCAACTGTTTCAAGTCTCAGGGGCTACTGATATATATACTCATCAAATTTTCTTACCCATACATCCTTTACATACTGGTCCGTGGCTCTGGCTAGACCATTTTGAGCAGCATGGATGTACGCATATCCCGAGTTGAATGCATCAAATGCCTCCCGGGAGAAACAAGCGTCACAGAGTACGGCTCGGCGACGCCTGTGATTCATGGCGCTCTCCACTTCGGAATTCGTAGAGGATATCTTATCCGCATCCTCTGTAGAAGGAGTATTCGGCATGTGCCTCGTGTTAGCTTCCGCCTTTGTGTCCGGCCCTGGACCCCGACTGGTAGAGGCGTGATCGGCGACCTCTCCGGATATTGTCCGGCGAGCGTTCTTCCTTCTAGGAAACACGGGTGTTATTATGTTTTAAAGACGACAACCACGGAGTGAGGTGTTGCATCATACCTCTGCACTAGCGTCTCCATCCGGACCGCCTTCCTTTTTAGCTTGTCCGGCTTTGAAGCCCCTTGTTGGCGAGTCGTCGCAGGCTCGGCATGGCATCCCGAGGGCCTTCCCTATAAAACACTGTTTGTATACGGTAGGTGAAGTGCATAAAAGGAAATCCTTTTCAAAGGTTGGGACTCCGGTCTCATTTACCTGCGAGGCTGGGAGTAGCCCAGGGTAGTCGGCTATAATGGCCACCATGGCGTCATCACAGCTTAGCTGATAGAAAATCCTATCAATCAGCTCCACGAATATGTCTGGATCCTCTTTGAGGCCGGGGTCGAGGACCCGTTCAAGATCCTCCAGTTGTGGAGGTGGGCTATTGATCTCCCATACCTCCTTACGCAATTCTTGCGATGAAACGGCAAGGTAAATATTTATCACGAAAACAAGGGTAGGATGGAAGTAAAAGAGCGGAGGCTCACCTAGCTTCGAGGGTTGTTCATGGAGAATCCATCCCGTGGCTTGATGCGGAGGAACTCCTCTTCTTCCCTCTTATACAGATCGGATAGAATTTTTGCTAGAGGAGCAACTGAGTCTCGTCCCTTGCGCCCGCAGCGAGTGGCATCATCTTCCCCGTTGAAGTGCCACATAGGGTGGCCTCGATATTGAAGTGGTTGCACCCCCCGCATAATGCATATTGCCATAACCTCAGTTATGGTCAGTCCGGATTTGGCTAGCAACTTTATCCGGCCCATCAGATAAAATACGTCACTATCATCTTCCTCCTGTGGGCTCCGTGGGCGCCAGCTTAGGCGTTTCTTCAAAGGGGCGTTGTCGAACTCAGGAAGACCAATCTGGATAGGATCCGTGAGAGGAACATCCTCTATATAAAACCACTCCGAAGGCCAGTCCTCGGACGTCTTTTTTGGGGTACCGGATAGGTATCCGGTCCCGGCGATGCACCATACTTCGGCTCCGCCCACTTGATATATTGATCCCCTCTGTGTACGGGGCACAAGGCAGAACAACTTCTTCCATAGCGCGAAATGAGCTTCACAACCCAGAAACAGCTCGCAAAGGGCTACGTAGCCAGCGATGTGCGGTATGGAGGCAGGGGTGAGGTTGTGCAACTGGAGGCCGTAGAACTCCAGGAGCCCTCGGAGAAATGGATGGATTGGAAATCCAAGTCCCCTTAACAAATAAGGGACAAGGCATACCCGCTCTCCCTTAGAGGGGTTGGGAAAGCTCTCCACTTGCTCCCCGCCATTATAGGTGGCGAGCCCGGCTCGAACCGGGACCATTTACGCTGGAGGGAGGAATCCCTGGGTCTGTAGCTTCACTAATTGACTGTGCGTGATGGAACACTTCTCCCAATCTCCGGGCTTGGGGCTGCGGGAGCGAGAGGAGGAGCTGCGCTGGCCGGCCATGTTGGGATGGATTTTTTTGGGCGCGCTCCGATGAATGCTCGCTGAGGGAGGATGGTGTGGTTTGGGTCTGAGGATCCTTGTCTCTTTAATAGACAGTTCATTCACATGGATGGGGTGGTAAATGTAAAAACACCCTGGCTCCTCATATTCGCTTGACACGTGGAAGATGGCCATTATTGGATGCAGAAGCCAAGAAGCACAACATTTATGAGAAGCCGGACACTATTTAGCAGGTACTTAGAGTTTGAAGAAGACCCCGCCTTGCAATGCCGAAGAAAATCTGCGCGCCAGGCTCATCGTCATTGAAGCCTGGTTCGGGGGCTACTGAGGGAGTCCTGGATTAGGGGGTACCCGGACAGCCGGACTATATCCTTTGGCCGGACTGTTGGACTATGAAGATACAAGATTGAATACTTCATCCCGTGTCCGGATGGGACTCTCCTTGGCGTGGAAGGCAAGCTTGGCAGTACGGATATGTAGATCTCCTTCCTTGTAACCGACTCTGTGTAACCCTAGCCCCCTCCGGTTTCTATATAAACCGGAGGGTTTAGTCCGTAGGACCAAGAACAACAATCATACCATAGGCTAGCTTCTAGGGTTTAGCCTCTTTGATCTCGTGGTAGATCAACTCTTGTACTACTCATATTATGAAGAACAATCAAGCAGGACGTAGGGTATTACCTCCATCAAGAGGGCCCGAACCTGGGTAAACATCATGTCCCCTGCCTCCTGTTACCATCCGCCTAGACGCATAGTTCGGGACCCCCTACCCGAGATCCGCCGGTTTTGACACCGACATCAAGCTTATGTATTCGAGCCCTCGAGGCCCCTGGCTTGTAATATAAAGCTTGTATTATTTTAATTTGTGTCTAGAGTTGTGTTGTGATATCTTCCCGTGAGTCCTTGATCTTGATCATACACATTTGCGTGTATGATTGGTGTACGGTCAAATCGGGGGCGTCACACTGGTGAAATAAGTTTCTCGTCTCCTTGTTGATATCAATCCAATATTTTGTTTCCGTAGTGGCAGAATTTCGCCTCAATTTTGAGAAGTTCACCATAACCCCCACTACAATTTTATTCGTTTTGTTGTTCGTTTTTTCCAACAACTCCGTTATAACCTTCTTGGAAGGGTGCTCTCCAAGATATTTTGTGGCAGAAGTTGGCATTTTTCTTCTTCATTCTTTCATTCCAATGATCTACCTTCTATTCTTTCTTTCGGAGGCATTGTGGTGTTGCTCTCTTCACTCACCATCTCGAATTGTGAGGATCTTGTTCTTTTCGTGCTTATCCATTTAATCAGAGTGTCATGTCTTCTTTTCTAGTTCTTTTCATCTTATCAAGTTTTCCTGCTCTTTTATACCGCAGTGCTCTCAATTGTCTTCAACTTCATTGCGTTCTTTCTTTGAACTTTTCAACCTCTCAAGGTTCGTGGTTTCACTCGTTTGTCGAAGAAGCAACTTAGTTTACCTCTCCTCTTCCTTTTCTTTTTTCCCTCCGGTGCCATCCTAGATCTCAGGAAGAGATCCTCTTGTTGTGGTGGAGTGTTGTAACACCCCGGATGTAACTTTCCATATTTATAACTCCGACTCTTGCCTTTTCTGGAGATGCGATAGATATTCCCTTCGTGGTTGGGTTTTGTCTTTCTTTTGCTTTTTGTTCATGTCATGCATTTCATATCATGTCATCATGTGGATCGCATTTGCATTCATGTTCTTCTCATGCATCCTGTTATTTTCCATGTTGTCCGTTTTGCAATCCGACACTCCCACATGCACCGGCGCACCCTTCTAGTCTCTTTTCTTGAGCGGGAGTTATACATTCTCTAAATGGGCCGAGATTTGTCAAGTGGCCTTGGTACATCACCGGTAGACCGCCTGTCAAATTTTGTTCCATTTGGAGTCCGTTTGATACCCCAACGGTTAACCAGGTAACTTCAAAATCCTCTTTTGTGTTGCAGCCCAACTCCCCTCCAAAACAGCACAATAACCCATGTAAACCATCTCCATGTTCTCCGCCGTCGGATCACGATCGTGTGGGAAAAAACCGCACCTCATTTGGACATTCCTACCTCCCTCTACCTATAAATTAGTCCCCTCCCCCAAATTCTCGCGGATGAAACCCTAGCGTCTTCCTCCTCGTGCCGCCGGACATGTCCAACCGCGCCGGACATGTCTGCCGGACATGTCCCCTCGACCAATTAAGTCGCGCCACCTCACCCCAGCGCCCGCTCCCGGCCAACCGGAGCGTGCCACGTCGGCCCCGCCGGCTCCTCCCACCGCCGCGGCCTGTCAAACCCGAATCGGGCCCGCGAGGCCCATCTCTCCACCGCCGAAGCCTGCGCGCGCCCACGCCGCTCCCAGGCTCCGCCACCCGGCACCCGTCGCCTTCGTGCACCGCCCATCGTCGTGCCGCCATGCCGCTTCCCCACCGGCGCGCCTTCGCTGCCTCGCACCCCTCACCTTCGCGCGCCACCGCCGTCATCCTGCAAGTGCCCTGCCGCCTCCTTCCGTCGCCGAGCTCGCCGGAGCTCTGCCGCCTTGCCTCCTCCCGCCGGCGACCGAACCTCACCGGCGCCGGATGCGGACGGGTGGGATGAGATCCACCCGTCCCCGAACCAAACGCCTCCCTGCCGTCCCGGATCTCTCCATCCCAGAACGTCCCCGTCCCGTTGACTTTCCGGAGGTGAAATTTCCACTAAGTCCCTGAATCTGCATTATTTGTATGCCTTGTTCCACATGCCACATCTTGGTGACCGTATCTCCAAATCGTGCATACGATATGTCGAAATGTTCATCTCGTTAACCTCTTCATGTTAGCAGTATATCCATGCATGTTACTGTCCAATATGATGCCATTTTCATTGTTGCAAGAGTGTTATAAAATGTTAACTGCTGGTTCTTAACAGAACATGGTGATTTGTCTTTTTTGTTGCATTTGATGTGTGCATTCTATGAGCATGAGGTCTACATGTGTTTTGAACTACAACATGCCATAATTAAAGAGGTGCAAGCCTTGTATATTTGTGGTCTATGTGGTGACTAGCACAAGCATGCAAACTGGGCTCCGTGATGTTGCTGTTTTCAGGGACTTAGGTTTTTGCTAAGTCCTTTTCCTGCAGCTATTTTGATGCCATGTAAACTTGATGCTACCATGAGATTCATGCTTATTTTGAGATACTTCAGTAATGATGTTTTGATCATGTGGTTATTCTATATCCATTCCTGCCCCTGTTTGCAATTGTGGAGTGCTCTAGAATGTCATTTTCTTGCCCTTCTTTTGCTATAAAATGTTCCTGGCAGATTGTTATCATGTTAATCAATATTGTCATGGTTGTTGCTAGTGATCCTTGCACACTATGAACTTGCTCTTGCCACGGTTAGTTTCAAGAACATGTCATCTTGCTGTTGGTATGCTTATGTTGTCATTTAATGCTTTGTGGTGAGAGGCATGAGCTCCTAAAGTTGATATCATAAATCTATTTATGCCATGCTCTGTTTTTCAGTCTGAAACTGTTAATAAAACTTGCTATGTTTACATGGGTGCCATCATATCTTCTGTGCCTTTTTGGCTCATGTTCAGTAAGGTACTTTTGTTCTATGCATTTAGTAGAATCATTCCATGCCTTTGGTTGCTATGATATGTTCCCGTAGCATGTTGCTTGATAGCTCTAAGCAGTGTTTTCTGATGTTGTTTTTGACATGTTAGTATTTTCACAAAGTCTGTGAAGTTGATATCTTGTGCACTTTTGCCATGCTTGTTTGAACCTGCTCTAGTGTGATTTAGCCATAGCTCAGTGTTCATGTTTTGTCAAGCATCTCTTTTACATCATTGCCATATGCTTTGTTGCTATGTTCGAGTGCAGTAGCTTAGTTTTTCTTGCATTCTAAGTGCTATCATGTTGTTAACCGCAGTTTTGCGTCATTCTTGTGTTGCTTGTCATTTGCAAACCATGCATCCGTTTTCGGTGATCCTTATATCGACTTCGACCGAAATCATCTCATCTTTCCAATGGCATACCTGGTTTTCCAAGTTGATGCCTCGATCATTCTTTCCCTTCCGGAGCATGCATATGCATTGCATATCATATCTTGCATATAATGCCATGTCTTGCATGATGTTGTTTGTTCATTGCACTGTGATTGATCATTGTTCCATTGCTTGTGTTCTTGCCTTGGGTAGAGCCGGTAGACGAGTACGTGAACGAGGAACCTGTTGAGTACGCTTTCGAGGATTAAGCTTTCGACAACGTTGAGAACTTTGTAGGCAAGATGAACATACCCTCGAAATCAGTTTTATCTTTGCTTGCTAGTTGTTCGTTCTATCGCTATGTTGCGCTTGCTACCAATTGTTATATCATGCCTCCCATATTGCCATGTCAAGCCTCTAACCCACCTTCCTAGCAAACCGTTGTTTGGCAAAGTTATCGCTTTTTCTCAGCCCCTCTTATAGCATTGCTAGTTGAAGGTGAAGCTGAAGTTTGTTCCATATTGGAACATGGATATGTTGGGATATCACAATATCTATTAATTTAATTAATGCATCTATGAAGGAAATATGCCCTAGAGGCAATAATAAAGTTATTATTTATTTCCTTATTTCATGATAAATGTTTATTATTCATGCTAGAATTGTATTAACCGGAAACATAATATATGTGTGAATACATAGACAAACATAGTGTCACTAGTATGCCTCTACTTGACTAGCTCATTGATCAAAGATGGTTAAGTTTCCTAACCATAGACATGAGTTGTTATTTGATCAATGGGATCACATCATTAGGAGAATGATGTGATTGACTTGACCCATTCCGTTAGCTTAGCACTTGATCGTTTGTTTACTGCTATTGCTTTCTTCATGACATATACATGTTCTTATGACTATGAGATTATGCAACTCCCGAATACCGGAGGAACACTTTCGGTGCTACCAAACGTCACAACGTAACTGGGTGATTATAAAGGTGCTCTACAGGTGTCTCCGATGGTACTTGTTGAGTTGGCATAGATCAAGATTAGGATTTGTCACTCCGATTGTCGGAGAGGTATCTCTGGGCCCTCTCAGTAATACACATCACTATAAGTCTTGCAAGCATGATAACTAATGAGTTAGTTACGGGATGATGTATTATGGAATGAGTAAAGAGACTTGCCGGTAATGAGATTGAACTAGGTATTGGGATACCGACGATCAAATCTCGGGCAAGTAACATACCGATGACAAAGAGAACAGCGTATAGTGTTGTGTGGTTTGACCGATAAAGATCTTCGTAGAATATGTAGGAAACAATAACAGCATCTAGGTTCCACTATTGGTTATTGACCGGAGACGTGTCTCGGTCATGTCTAAATAGTTCTCGAACCCATAGGGTCCGCACGCTTAAAGTTCTGTGACGATCGATTTTATGAGTTTATATGTTTTGATGTACCAAAGGTAGTTCAGAGTCCCGGATTTGATCACGGACATGACGAGGAGTCTCGAAATGGTCAAGACATAAAGATTGATATATTGGAAGCCTACATTTTGACATCGGAATAGTTCTGGGTGAAATCGGGATTTTACCGGAGTACCGGAGGGGTTACCGGAACCCCCCGGAGACTAATGGGCCTTGTTGGGCCATAAAGGAAAGAGAGAGGGGCCGGCCTAGGGCAGGCAGCGTGCCCCTTCCCCCTGACCGAATTGGACTAGGAGAAGGGGGGCGGTGCCCCCCTTTCCTTCTCTTTCTCTCCCTGCCTTTCCCCCTCCTGGTAGGAGTAGGAAAGGGAGGAATCCTACTCCTACTAGGAGGAGGATTCCTCCTCCTAGGCGCGCCAACAAGGGCCGGCCGGCCTCCCCCTTGCTCCTTTATACACAGGGGCAGGGGGCACCTCTAGACACACAAGTTGATCACAATGATCACTCCCAGCCGTGTGCGGTGCCCCCCTCCACCATAATCCACCTCGGTCATACTTTAGCGGTGTTTAGGAGAAGCCCTGCTGCAGAACTTCATGAACATCGTCGTCACGCCGTCGTGCTGATGAAACTATTCCCCGAGCTCTACTGGATCGTGAGTTCGTGGGACGTCACCGAGCTGAAGTGTGCTGAACACGGAGGTGCCGTACGTTTGGTACTAAGGATCGATCGATCGTGAAGACGTACGACTACATCAACCGCATTGTCATAACGCTTCCGCTTAACGGTCTACGAGGGTACATGGACAACACTCTCCCCTCTCGGTTCTATGCATCACCATGATGCTGTGTGTGCGTAGGAAAATTTTGAAATTACTACGTTCCCCAACATCTATATACTTGGTAAAGGGTGGAAGGCTCGACCTTATGCCTGGTGTTTTGTTCCACTCTTGCCGCCCTAGTTTCCGTCATACCGGTGTTATGTTCCTTGATTTTGCGTTCCTTACGCGGTTGGGTGTTATGGGAACCCCTTGACAATTCGCTTTGAATAAAACTCCTCCAGCAAGGCCCAGCCTTGGTTTTACATTTGCCTAACAACCTATACTTTTCCCTTGGGAGTCGCGCTCCCGATGGTCATCTTTATTTTAACACCCCCCGGGCCAGTGCTTCTCTAAGTGTTAGTCCGAACCGAGCTGCCCGCGGGGCCACCTCGGGGAAACTTGAGGGCTGGTTTTACTCGTAGCTACTCTCATCCGGTGTTGCCCGGAGAACGAGATACGTGCGACTCCTATCGGGATTGTCGGCACATCGGGAGGCTTTGCTGGTCTTGTTTTACCATTGTGGAAATGTCTTGTAACCGGGATTCCGAGACTGATCGGGTCTTCCTAGGAGAAGGAATATCCTTCGTTGACCGTGAGAGCTTGTGATGGGCTAAGTTGGGACACCCCTTCAGGGTATAAACTTTCGAGAGCCGTGCCAGCGGTTATGTGGCAGATGGGAATTTGTTAATATCCGGTTGTAGAGAACTTGACACTTAACTTAATTAAAATGCATCAACCAAATGTGTAGCCGTGATGGTCTCTTTTCGGCGGAGTCCGGGAAGTGAACACGGTTCTTGTGTTATGGTTGTGCGTAAGTAGTTTCAGGATCACTTCTTGATCACTTCTAGCTTCAAGACCGTTGTGTTGCTTCTCTTCTCGCTCTTATTTGCATATGTTATCCACCATATTTGCTTAGTACTTGCTATAGCTCCACCTCATTACCCTATCCTACCCATAAGCTTAAATAGTCTTGATCTCGCGGGCGTGAGATTGCTGAGTCCTCGTGACTCACAGATACTTCCAAACAGTTGTAGGTGCCGATGATACCAGTGCAGGTGGCGCAACCAAGCTCAAGTGGGAGCTCGATGAAGATCTTGGTCGTTGTTTTGTGTCTTTTTTGAATGATCAGTAGTGGAGCCCAGTTGGGACGATCAGGGATCTAGCATTTGGGGTTTTCTTCTTTTATTTTGGTTCCATAGTCGGACCTTGATTGTATTCTGGTTGATGTATGTTTAACTTGTATTTGTGTGAAGTGGCGATTATAAGCCAACTCTTTATCCCTTTCTTATTCAGTACATGGGATTGTGTGAAGATTACCCCTCTAGCGACAAAAGTACCATGCGGCTATGCCTCTAAGTCATGCCCCAACACGTGGAAGATATAGCCGCATTGTGGGTGTTACATTCGGGCCCTCTCTATGGAGGTAAAACCCTATGTCCTGCTAGATTAATATTGATGAGTATGGGGGTTACAAGAGTTGATCTACTACGAGATCGTAAGGGCTAAAACCCTAGAAGTCTAGCCTATCTGATTATGATTGTCTCTATGGACTAAGCCCTCCGGTTTATATAGACACCGGAGGGGACTAGGGTTATACATAGTTGGTTACAGAGAAAGGAATCTTTATATCCGAATGCCAAGCTTGCCATCCACACCAAGGAGAGTCCCATCCGGACACGGCTGAGAGTCTTCGGTCTTGTATCTTCGCAGCCCATCAGTCCGGCCCATGTCCAACAGGCCGGACGCCCGAGGACCCCTTAGTCCGGGACTCCCTCAGAAGCCCCTGAACCAGGCTTCAATGAAGAGGTGTCAGGCACGCAGATTCTCTTTGGCATTGCAAGGCGGGTTCCTCCTCTGATCACTTCAAAACACCCAACTTAAAGAGAGGTATTCAACCTTCCATTTAATGTCGCACCCATCGGCTTTTGTGCCTCCACACCTTCTCCTACACGAGTTGAGCGAATATGATAGGTCGGGGCATTTTTGCATAACCCCCCTCCAGCCACAAAACAAAGGCCTCTATTTAAGGGGACTGGATCCCAGATCCATTCCACACCCCGCGGAAAAATCCTCAGAGCTTGCTAGGAGGAACCACTGCAACATGGCTAGCGCCCCCAGCTCTTCCTCCCGTCTCCATGGCTCCGAGAAAGGTGATTGGGAGAGATATTTCGTATCTCACGGTCAGCTGACAAAGCTGCAAACACAGGGCTTTCTTCCCCCGCCGATCTAGTCCCCGTCCGAGCATGATTGACGTCCTTTAACAGTGGGGTTCAGGCAGAGAGTTTCCCCAATCCGTCCAGGTGGGAACGAGTGTGCTTCATTCCCTACTTGCTAAGAGGCGTTAGATTTCCAATCCACCCATTCCTCGAGGACTTATGGAGTATTATGGACTCCAACTGCACAATTTCACTCCTGCCTCCGTCCTGCACATCGCGGATTATGTTGCTCTGTGTGAGCTATTCCTGGGCTGTGAGGCCCATTTTGAACTATGGAGGAAACTATTCTGCCTCTTCCCTCATAATCAAGGGGGATCAATATTCGAAGTAGGGGGAGCCGAGGTATGGCGCATCACCGGGACCGGATACTTGTCCGGCACGCCGAAGAAGGCGTCCGAAGAGTGGCCTTCCGAATGGTTCTATATTGGCGACGTCGCTCTTCCTGACCCAGTCCGGATAGGTCTCCCGAATTTTCAAGCGCTCCGTTGAAGATACGCCACAGCTGGCGCCCTCGGATCCTCGAGGAGGAGGACAGTGCAGAAGTCAGTCAGTTAATGGGCAGGATCAAGATGCTCGCCCAGTCCAGATTATCAATAATTGAGGTAATGGCAATTTCTATAGCGCAGGGATTCCAACCAATCTAATATAGAGGGATTCCCATGTGGCACTATAATGGGGAAGATGACACCTCACGCTGCAGTCGAAAGAGTCCGAAAACCCCCGCTGCTTTAGCCAAAATACTGGCCGAACTATACAAAGGGGAGAAGGAGGACTTCACTCGTCTCAAACACTGAGATGGATTTTCCATGTATAATCCACCTAGCTGGGTGAGTTCCAATCACACCATTTTACTCCTCTCACTGAATCATTTTTAATGGATAGTAACCTATCCACTCGCAACAGGAATGGTGGAAGGCTACCGAGGGGATCCATAACCCCGCCCCCCAGCCGGAGGGTCACAACCGGGAACTCGACCCCAGATTCGAAGAAGATCTGGACATATTTGTGGAGCTCGAGAATGGATTATTCTATCAGACGAGCTACGATGGTATGGAAGTACCCACCATCGCTGATTATCCCTGCCTCCTCCCTGCTTCGCATGTAAGTAATTTAAGAGACACCTTCTTCGAAAGAGTTTCCTTATTATGCCTCACCCACCACACTATTTCATGTTCCAAAGGGGAGGCGCTCGATGTCACAACATGCACCAGAAGCATCTCCGAGGAGAGCGGCGCCCGCGCCAAGCACATCTTCGAAGAGGAAGGCAAACGATAATACGGCATCAACTTCATCGAAGAGGTAAGGCTTTCTTTTCAAAAATACATCTCCTGATCGCCACATCAAATCGTGATGCCAATCGCCGCATTCTATTAGGATAAGTGTCCGCCAGACTATGTCTAGGGATCCTGCCGGTCGTGCATCTACTAGTCAGGTTCCCGACCCTGCCCTAAGGACGGGGGCTGACACGGGAGTGGCACCGAACTATTCTTCCACAGAGGATTCAAACGATATGTCCGTCACGAACTCTGAAGTGGAGAGCGCCATGAATCATCATCGTCGGAGGTGCACTCTCCATGACCCCGGCTTTTCAAAGGAGGCATTCGATGCCTTCAGCTCGGCCTACGCGTACATCCGAGCTGCTCGGGATGGGCTTGCCAGAGCCACGGACCAGCATCTAAAAGATATGCGGGTAAGTGTAGATTTAATAATCATACACCAGTAGCTCCCGAGACTTAAAGCAGGTGATACAACTGATTTAAGGATCATTGTATAATCAGGCACTGATGGAGAAGAATAGCCTGCTGTCTCAAGAGCTGGAAAATGTCAGACTCAACTAAGTGCGGCTACCCCCGAATTGGAAAAATCCAAGGAGGCACCACCTGGTAATGTTTCTCCCCAGCAGAAAGAAGTATAATCATATACCAGTTGTATTAATACTGTTGTGTTTCTGCTGACAAAATTAGTAAAGCATTTGAGAGAGAAAGTAAAGGACGCCCCGGTTGATGAACAAGAGGCCAAAACGCAACATGTGGCAGGCGAACGTGTGCTAACGCGGGTCAGGGATGAAAAGAACAAGCTGCAGGATTCCCATACCCAACTGGGCGAAGAACTAAAAGATGTTTGAGCCTAGCTAGCTCACACCGTCAAGGAGAATAGGAGGCTACAAGGCGGCATATTCAGTATGCTTTTCAAACTTGCCTCCCTATAATTCGGCGAGGGCCGGAACTGACAGATTTATGTCTGCAGGTATGCTGACTAGCCGTCCCGAGGAAGAAATGTCCGGTTCTCAAGGCGACCTGCTACAAGAGCTGTCCTAGATACACGAGCGATTTCGGCAGGCAATGCGTAGTGTTGCCAAGTGTCGGTGTCAAAACCGGCGGATCTCGGGTAGGGGGTCCCGAACTGTGCGTCTAAGGCGGATGGTAACAGGAGGCAGGGAACATGATGTTTTACCCAGGTTCGGGCCCTCTTGATGGAGGTAAAACCCTACGTCCTGCTTGATTTATTCTTGATGATATGAGTATTACAAGAGTTGATCTACCACGAGATCGAAGAGGCTAAACCCTAGAAGCTAGCCTGGGGCACTACACCACAACACGGATGTAATGACATGTAATCTGCCGGAAGAAGTCCCCTAAGAGGGCAGATAAACTGCCAGGACAGCCATTCTCCTGGCAGATAGAACTGCCACAAGAACGGTTGCCGGGAAATAGATCTCCCAACAGATACAGATCTCCCGGCAGTTACACTGCCAAGAAGCCTCGTTTTCCCGGCAGATAGAAGTATATGCCGGTAATGCAATTCCTGGCAGATAGTCTGCCCTTGCTTTTTACTTACCCTGACACTTTTCCTGATCCAGGTAGTGTATATGTTGCTTTCAATTTCTATTCATACAGGAATTTGGTAGCATTTATATTTCTTTTGATTTCTATTCATACAGGAATTCACTCAAGATTCAATGGCAGTTCTCAAACACATAATGACTAACACTTAGTATTTTGACTTTCGTACATGCGTTCAGTAGCATCCAGCTACATTAGTAAACATTATTTACATGTAAGACAATAATATTTTTTGTTCAAACTAAGCTAAACAAATGGTTTGAGCTATGAATACAAGAAACATCATGTAGACTTCAAGTGCTATCATGTAGACGTCAAGTGCTATCATGTAGAAGAAATATCGTGTAGAGAGTAGCACACAAGATCTTCCAACCATGATGCCAACCTGAAAGGAGAAGATGGTAGATCTGCTATAAGTTAAGAAGCTTGGTAAACTATCTATATTATAGAACAAAAAATGGAGATTACTTGTTGTTTCTTTTACATCTTCTTATTAAATAAAGCTAGAACGTTACAATCAATTAATATGCTGAGAACCAATGAAATAAACTAAATAACCATCATAATTTCCATCTTGTACATGAGCTTGTTGTCTATACTTCCATATCTAGTTAAGCAAAGAACAGCAAACACCTAGACATATAGTTTATTCACATGAGATTCAAAGCTATGAAACCAGGCTGCTAAGTAATCATATTATTTGCACAAGGTAGAGGCTCATAAAAGAAGACCTTAATAAAGTAGCAGCATGAACTAGAATGAGCAGAATATCTACACATACCTTTTGACTAGTACAGAATGCGCAAATATCTCAATTCTCCTCCATGCACAAGACTTCGAGTTGTAGTGAACTCGGTTCCTAAAGCTTTGTCTAGAAATAACTAAAATATGCATGAGATAGGATCAGATAATATCAAGGCGTTACTATTCCAAAGCAAGTAGTCATACCATGTTTTAAACCAGATGCGTAGCTAACAGAAAACCTATTTCTGCTAGCAACATTTTCAGCTCAGTGTGTATCTACAACAAGATTCCTGATGTGTACAAAATACTTAACAGTGTAATGCCAGGTCAGCCACTTTTTACACATGAAAAAAATACTGGACTCTTTGTAGGAATACAAGATAAGGCATCACATATGCACTTCATAAATGGTTATATGGTAGGAGGCCTGCGACTCCGTTTCAAGTACTAGCCAATAACAAAAGACTCAGCTTCAGAAAACACAGGGCATGCAAAAGCTCAGTTCTAGGACATGTAAAAGCTTCCAATAGTTGTATGCATAAAAATACTAAGCAAATTCAGGGCATGCATACATACACATGCCAAGCAAAATCTCGGCTCATATTTTACTGCAGTTTTATTTGCATGAAGCATATAAGAAACGAAATGCTAAATAAGTTTCAATGTTCATGTATCCAAAAAGCAAAATACTGAATCTAAGACTTAAATACCAAGATTATTACCCCCTTAGCTTGCTTGTGGTTACGTACTGATGTTGCTGCTTTTGCCATGAACTTATAAGTCATTCTCAGCTGCATATAGAAGCAAAGACTTTAAAGCTATCAACCATAATAGTCTTTGGTAAATATATAATCATAACTTCATAAGGGCATAAGCTTATGTGCTTGTATTGAGTAGTCGACACTGCTTGGTGGAGAGGACAAACAAGATGCACACCGATCACAAAACAAACAATCCAAAATATTATTTCAGTGAAAGCATCAAATGAAAATTAGGGAATAGTTTGTAAGAATTACATATAGGAGAAAAGAGCATGGTAGTCAGCTAGCCCCATGACCTAATTCTTTTTTTAAAAATCTACTTAGGAGCATATCTCCCAATTTCCATTACTCAAAACATCACATATCTCAAGTTCATCCCCCTCCAGGGGTACCTCAAAACATCAGTAACTAAGCCACACACACCAGCACTACTACCAAACTAGACGCAGAACCTAAACAACGAGCATCCAAACGTTCCAATTATCAGCAACAAAACAATAGTCTTATATTACTTGTGGCCCTGCATGACAAGGTACTGTACTACCAGGGTCATATTACTTGCATGTGACACTGCGAGTAGGTATTTTCTAAAATCTGAACCACAGGCACATCTTAAGATATTTACCATCTCCGTGAACATAGCTTTGGTTGAATTTGTTCTTAAGCATTAAGCTAAATAAAAACAGTTTTAAGAACAGGGGATCTGGTAATTCAATAAGTCATGATGCCATGCAATTTCCAGTAGGGGCGACAGTACACAACCCAATTGCTCTCATTTTACTCTAGAAAATTAAATTATCAGGCAAATGTTTTTCAATTCAATAATAAAGGTTGCAACACTTGAAGGGATTTCTACTATGATAGACAACTACTGATAATTAAATTCCTGAATCACATGAATGGGAGCAGCAGCAAACTGGCAATAGAAAATTACAGAAGAAAATTCCAGATCAAACCCCATATATCTATTTTCATAAAACTAACACATTCACTAGTTAAAACTATTAAACTCTAGAAGCGTTACTTCACTTTCAGTCTACATGTGCAGAAAAATAGACAGAAAGAAGTTCTCTAGCTATATTTGTAGCATGACCTTGAAACTTAATTTCCGAAAGCTTGCATGTAGTACACCTACTGGGTTTCACTGATTTATTACGTAGTTGGAGCATCCATTTGCTGCAATGGAAGATCACTTCACCATAAGAAAAACTTGGGCTATCGGATGACAAAGCTGGTCGTTATCTTCAGAACATAGTGACATACAAACTCAAACACTTTCTGAAATCGTTCTAGTTACTGCTCAGAAGAAAAAAGGAACAAAGTTTGCAAAGATTGAAATCTCACTAGCCAAGTGCTCTCGGTGAGCAAGGAGGTGGCGCTGCACCTGGGGGAGGATGTAGAGGAGGTGGAGCTTCTTGGGAGAGGGGCCGTATAGGAAGGTCCACTGCTCGGATGAGGGAACCAGGAGGCAGCCCAACTTAGTGCTCGGGTAAGGATGCTCGTGGAGGAGGAGGCCCTACTCGGGGGAGAAAGCTAAAGGAGGAGGAGGCCTGCTCGAGGGAGGAAACATGTGGAGGAGGTCGCTGTTGTGGTGGGGATGGAGGGCGGTCGGCGGCATTCCTCGGGAGGATGTGGGCGCTGGGTGCGTGGGGGATGGGGACGAGGCGGTGAAGGGTGCTCGGCGATGACTAGGCGGTCGGCGGCGACTGTGTTTGAGGAGGAAGCCGGCGCTGCGGTCGAGTGGTTGGTGGCGACGGTGGCGTGGTTGGGGTTGAGGGTTAGGTTTTGCAAGATTTGGGAAAGAACTGGTGGGGCTCAAGCCGACGACCAAAGGAACCCTTGTGAATATTTCCATCTTGCGCGCCCTTTGTCCAGCGCGAGCGCGCTTGGCCCAGTTGTTTTTTTAGAAACGGCCCAACTACTTTGGTTACGCGTAGCATATACTCCCGGCAGACAACAAGCCGCGGTTTAGTTGGGCCGGCAGATAGGATGACCTGCCAAGTGGACATCGTTGCCAGCAGTTTGGGTGCCCTCGTTTGTTAACTTCTCCCGGCAGTTTCTCTGACTATAAGTACTTCTATCAGCAGTTATTCAATTCCTGGCGGTTCATTTGCCCTTGGTTGGGTATTTCTCCCGGCAGTTAACTTCCCCTAATTAGGTGTTGTGGTGTAGTGGGGTATGATAGTATGTTGTCCTATGGACTAAAACCCTTCGGTTTATATAGACACCGGAGGGGGCTAGGGTTACACAAGGTCGGTTACAAAGGAGGAGATATACATATCCGTATTGCCTAGCTTGCCTTCCATGCCAAGTAGAGTCCTCCTCCGAATCTATCCGGAGACCCCCTAATCCAGGACTCCCTCAGTAGCCCCTAAACCAGGCTTCAATGACGATGAGTCCGGCGCGCAGTATTGTCTTCGGCATTGCAAGGCGGGTTCCTCCTCCGAATACACCACGGAAGAATTTGAATACAAGGATAGTGTACGACCTTGCAAAATAAGTTCCACATACCACCGTAGAGAGAATAATATTTCCACAAATCTAATCTCCTGACACATTTTGGCAACATGACATCACGCCATGGCTCGGTGATTATTTGAACCATTTTTCTTTAACTAGCCCCGCACATAACGCGAGGCAGTTTCTTGACACGTTTTGTCAAAGCAGAGATCATGTCCCCCTTATTACGGGATTCTCATCAATACGGTCGTGGGTAACCCAACCACGCCTAGGACTCCTAGATTTTAGGCAAGTCCCAAACGACCACGAGGAGGACACTTGATATTCACCCTCTTTATAAAGGGTCAAGGCTTTTACTTTTTTCCTCCCGTGCTCAATCGAATCCTTCCCCCGCCTCGAGTTCTAACACCCAAAGCCTAGGTCAGGTGCTTCGTACCTTCAATCATGTCCGGATCCAGCCTCCAGAGCCGGTGGATACCTTCCTCTGTCACGTAAGAGGATATCAAGAAGTTGAGGGAGGCAAGATACCTGACCGCCGAAGTCTCACATCGGCTGCCCGCCCGAGGGCAGGTCGTCCCTACTCCTAAACCCAATGAAGACGTCGTGTTCATCTCCCACTTCCTCTGAGGACTAGGCCTCACTCTGGATCCCTTCGTAAGGGGTTTGATGTTCTATTACGGGCTTGATTTCCACGATCTAGCCCCGGATTCCTTTCTCCACATCTCGGCATTTATTGTCGTATGTGAGGCCTTCCTCCGCATTACCCCTCACTTCGGCTTGTGGCTCAAGACCTTTGATGTGAAGTCGAAGACGGTTGAAGGGCAGTATGCAGCGTGCGGGGGTGCATTAATGAGCAAGATTGTCGGAGCTCCGTGGCCAAAAGGTTCCTTTCCAGAGGTGTCCGGATTATGGCAATGGGAGTGGTTCTACATCACCGCTCCCAGAAGTGCCAAGTGGGTAGCTTCCCCCGCCTTCCGCTCGGGCCCTCCACCACAACTGATGTCATGGATCAGCAGGGGGCTGGGCTGGGGTCCAGCCAAGGATGTGCCCATACTGCAGAGCCGCATCCGGGATCTCTTCGAGGGAGATTTTAGTTTGGTTATGGTAGTGCAAGTCATGCTGGTTCGTCAAGTCCAGCCTTGCAAACGCCGGCCCCATCGTTTATTGGAATTCAACCCAGAAGGGACGTGCTCTATTCAGAATTTCCTCGGCCTGACGCACGAGGAGATGTACAAGTCATTCTTTGGACCCTAAATAGAGTGTCCGGACACCTCCGAGGACGTGGGCTTGAGCAGCAACCGCACCGCAGCCCAAGTAAGTATTCCTCGAGTCGAACACACTGTCTCTCTTTTATCATGACATCATTCTAAAGGATCGCTCTTTGACCAGGACTAGATAACAAAGGCGAAGATGATCCGGTGTTCGGCCCCCCTTCCCGAAGGCTTGGACAATCCGGTGCTGGAAAAGATGCTCGAGCCAGCACCTTGCCCGGTGCCCTCAAAGGAAGATAAAGGGGGGAATAGAGAGGGCCAAAGCGGGCCTCCATTGCTACCTGTTCCAACCGAGGGAACGAGCGCCTCCGTGAGGGAGGATAACGAAGGGAAAGAATCAGACATCCCCTCGCCCCGGGGAGGAAGAGGACTACCTATGATGATCTGGAAACCAAGGTTTCCAAACGGGAGAAGAAAACTCCACTAGAGGGTCCCGCCTTGGAGGGTGCTCTTGCCGCACAAAGTCTGTGCGGGTTCAGCCATCTAACGAGCTGTAAGTAATCAAAAATTACTTAGTGGTGAAGATGTACTACCTTACTTCTGAGGAAAATAACCGAAGCATCTATCTTGTAGTTCAGATCTGAGCCCTTCTTAGCAGAGCTCGTCTTCGGGGGATCTTCTTCCGGAGATGATGGGGAGCGAAACGCCTCCCCCGGACTCCCTGGCTCAAGAAGCGGGTGGCCTGAAGTGTCATCACAGAGAGTTTCTCCGGATCCGGCAAGGCCAAAAGATAATCCCATGGTCACTCGAAGCCCTCAGTATCCGGCTCTTGAAGAGAGCAATCAAAAGAGTGCGGCACCATCTGGTATGCGGTCGGACGTACTGAAGGGTCTGCTAGAGCGAGCGACTATCTCAGAAGAGCACTGTACATTAATGTGTATGGTGATTGAAATGATTTTGTCCGCCGGAAACGGGTTGCATGAATCCTTTATGAGTCTACTAACGGGCTTTGAGGTACGTGAAATGGTATACATTTGTGATGGTATTGCACATTTTTAGGTGTGCCCTGTGTAGATAGTAGCCCCTGAGACTCTGGTTGTCATCGAGAACGGCGGAGAGCAGAGGATCGTAATCCCAGGTAATAACCAGTCCGCCTTTATGTGCAGGTGGCTGGAGCTCTGGTGGCTAGCCGGACTTATGGGGTTGCCAAACTAAAGCGGCAACTTGATGCGGCGGATGCCGACATCGAGCTTGTTAACAAGCGGCTTGACGAGGTACAGGGTAGGTGATATTTATAGTGAATGTCACATAGTAAGAGCAGCGTGATGCCAGTATCTTTAATATGTTGTGACTGCAGATGGAGCTGCCACCGTGGAGGCCCTGCGGGCGGAGCATGCCCGAGCCAAGGAGCAAGCAAGAAGTAGTAATCTGGCCGCCTTGAAGGCGGCCGAAGAGTTGAGATCCGAGAAGGCCGCGCATAGAGAGAGCAAAGAGAAAATGGCCAAAATGGCTATGAAGTTAAAAGACACTGCCGACCACTGCCAGTTTTTTGAAGAAGAAAGCCGGGCGAAGGCTACGGACCTCGAAAAGGCCACAATGGCGAACAAAGACACCCGCTCTGCAATGAGAGCAAAGGAGGAGGAACTGCGTGAAGCCGGGGATATTGTGGCTGGGAAGCCCTTTATGCTGCGGAGGAAGTTCGGCGATCCGCGGTATGCTCCTCTGGATCGGCTCTGGAGTTCGGCCGACGCATATCTAGACTTAGCGGCGAGCGCTGTCAATGCGGCCGAATACTTCCGAGATCAAACAGATCGTGAAGTGGACAAGTTGTTCTGGTCGCAATTCAACGTTCCAGAGCGTCCGCTTCCATTGACTGATCAACTTGCCAAATGGGCCGAACTCAATAGATTGTCTAGACTCGCCATGAGGTCTGTCGTGGATCATCTGTGGCAGGAAAGGCCGAAGCCGAACAACTATTTTAGCTTGCTGCAGCAGTTCCTTGGTGCGGTGCCATACGTCAATGCGATAAAGAGGTCGGCGTGCATAGCAGGCTCACGGATGGCCCTTGCCCATGTCAAAACATACTGGAGCGGAGATGGATGCCACCACCTTCGCGGCGCAGGGTTCGGCCATAGGCCGAGTGGCTACCGAGCACTATTTTGAAGAAGTTCTTGAGGGCGCTCGTACGATGGAGGCCCAGTGCTCGAAGAATGTTATGTTTGAGTGACATGTATTCCCATTGTAAAAACAACGTTGTATTGAATTTATCAAGGCTGTATTTATACTTTTGCCCGAAAGTATTGTGATGCCTCATGTGCGGCCGTTTATGTATACATGTATATAACCTGAAAGATTGCAGTCGTCGGCTTCAGCCCCCACGCATACAATGTGGGGGTGTTCGCAGAAGACGCGTATTCACACTTAATCCAACGTCTTGGTCCTAATAAGGAGGTGATAGCGCAGCGAACTAGGCAACCGGACTATAATGCTTTAACACTTTCACTTAGCCATAGGAGTTTGACAGTGGGGCTACTATATAGCCCCTGGTGGCTCCGCACTCGTCCGGATTCGGGGTGCGTACATGCCTGGCCGGGAAACGGCCCTTCGTTAATGCGGAGGAATCCCGAGGATTCCAATAGGTCATTGAGTGGTTGACTAGTCTCACGCTATATCATGACTGTCAGTTTTCGGCTTTCTCTACTATGGTGCTCGTCCGGATGAACCAGGGCACAATCGCAGTAGTTCTCCTGGTGCCGCCTTAACCGATAGAGCGGAACGTAAGGCAGCAAAACACAGGAGCCGGGCAAACCCAACATTTTACCAAAGACATGATTCGGAGCTGATGCATATAAGGCCAAACTCGCGACACAGAACACTCCCTAAGGTATTCGATCTTTATGGTGTAAACCGGGTCTAAACAGTACCCTTTGTAATAAGCCCCTGTTGTCCAGGTACGTGCATTATTCTAGCGTGGCCACATGCCAAGACGTCATCATCCTTCTCGGTTGTACTGAGAATCCGAGGGATGTAAATCAACAAGAGACAGTAAAAAGGTTTAGGCAGGGTCTTAATCTACAAAGAATCCTTGGAACGGGCCCCTGCTGCACGTCTGCGCCTGTGTCTCTGTTGTGTCGTATCCTGGACGGGTGTAGCACGATGGTCATCTGAAAAAGAGAGGAACTTAATTTAAAAGTTGCCGTGCAAAAGTTATACTAAATAAACAATATATAGTTGAAAATGAGTAAAGGTGAGCTTTATTGCCACTTTTGCGCATGCGTTGAGCCCCTTGTATTGTAATAGGGGTATAGCCATCAAACCTGTATTAATTGCATATAGCTGAGCCGGACTCGTCTAGCTGTGTCAATGGTCTTAATGACCTGTCAAATGCTTGAATTGGTGAGGCCGTTTAGTGTGCGGCGGCCAAGGCGGCTGCACCATCTTCGACGCGCAAAGAGCGCTCAATATTTCCATTTACTGTAATGATGCCGCGTGGACCGGGCATCTTGAGCTTGAGGGAAGCGTAATGCGGTATTGCGTTAAAGCGAGCGAAAGCTTCGCGTCCGAGTAGTGCTTGATAGCCACTTTGGAACGGAGCGATGTGGAAAGTTAAATTTTCGCTGCGGAAGTTATCGGGGAAGCCAAATATAACCTCTAGTAGCAGGGAGCCCCTGCAGTGAGCCTCCGGGCCCGACGTTACTCCTTGAAAGGTAGCATTGCTGCAGCAAATTTTTGTTGGGTCTATCCCCATTTTGCGGACTGTGTCGTGATATATCAGATTTAAACTGCTGCCGCCGTCCATCAGGACTCGGGTGAAGTGGTATCCATCAATTATTGGATCTAATATGAAGGCAGCCCATCCTGCACACCGGATACTTGCCGAGTAATCCTGATGGTCGAAGGTGATCGATTGGGACGACCAGTGGCGGAGCTCCGCGGTGATAGGCCCTGGGGCATGTTCCTCTAAAGGTTCCGCTTTGTCTCTCCCTTTTATCACGTGTAACACGTTGACTATTTTGACTTCTGGTGGGCATTTCTTCTGTTCCCCTGTGCTTTTCTTGCGAGGCTCGTCCTCGTCTTCACTTGGTGTATCATGCCCCTTATTTTCGGCGTTGAGCTTGCCGGACTGTTTGAAGACCCAACATTCTCTACGGGTATGATTTGCAGGTTTATCAGGGGTGCTATGGATCTGACATATTTGGTCCAAAATTTTGTTTAGGCTGGACAATTCATCTTTGTTGCCTTTGGAGGGCGGCTTCTACTGCCCTGGCCGAGAGCTTCTAAATCCGGCGTTTACTGCCATGCTCTTCGGGCCGTCTTCTTTATTCCGGCACTTATTCTTGCTGCGTCGTGATTTCCCGTTTTCATCCCTGACTTCGGATGTACTTGGGTCGCTGGTGCTGCATTGGGCTAACCAGCTGTCCTCGCTCGCGCAAAAACGGGTCATGAGGCTTGTTAATGCTGCCATTGTTCTCGGCTTTTCTTGATCGAGGTGTCTGGCAAGCCATTCTTCTCGAACGCTATGCTTGAAGGCTGCTAAGGCATCGATGTCCGGACAGTCAACTATTTGGTTCTTTTTAGTGAGGAACCTGTTCCAAAGTTTTCAGGCTAACTCACCATCTATTGAGTTATATGACTTAAATCGTCTGCATCCGGTGGTCGAACATATGTCCCATGAAAATTTGCCCGAAAGGCGTCTTCGAGCTCTTCCCAGCTTCCGATGGAGTTTTTGGGGAGGCTTTTAAGCCAATGCCGAGCTGGCCCTTTGAGCTTGAGGGGTAAGTACTTGATGGCGTGGAGATCATCTCCTTGAGCCATATGGATATGGAGGATGTAGTCCTCAATCCAGACCCCGGGGTCTGTTGTTCCGTTGTACGCCTCTATGTTTACGGGTTTGAATCCCTCTAGAAATTCATGATCCAGCACCTCGTCGGTGAAACATAGAGGGTGTGCGGCACCCCTGTATTTGGGTGGACCATGGTATTCGGATGTTTGTTGTGTTGCATTGTATGTTGGAGCGCGCCTCTGTGGCCCATAGATGGATCTGGTTGCGTCGTCCTTTTGATGTGAGCCCTTACGCTGATCGCGTACTGGTTTATGTGCGGCGTCGATTGCCGCTTTATGTTGGCTATGAGGTCGTCTATCCGATCGGATGGCCGTTTTATTTTTTAATTGTGGAGGATCTAAGGCCTCCTCTTCAAATTCAAGTAGCAACTTTCGCTTTGGATAGCTCTTGGTGTGGTGATTACTACCGTATTTCCCTACAGTGTTGAGTACTTCACCCCATTTGATTTTGAGTGTGTCTTGTGCAACCTTGTGCCTTTGCTTCTATTTTTTCAGACTCCTCGCCGTGGCAACAAGCCTTTGGTGGGCATTATGTTGCTTCTGGCGCCTGTCCGGTGTGATGTCGCCCGGACTGTTATCTTCGACGGGGTTGGGTTGTTCGGATTGATTTTCTGTGTTGCCGTGGTCGGGCAATGGTTCACCCTGCTCTAACGCTGGCTCTATGTGATCATTATTTCTGCCGAGGCAGGATTTGGAGCGGCGTTTACGCCGCCGCTTTGACTGCTGCTCGAGGGAACCACCCTTTGTTGCATCCTTCCGTTCCTCGTCGTTATTTTCTTTGGGTGTGTCCACCATGTATACGTCATGTGATGAAGTGGGCATCCAGTGCCCTGTGGGCAGTGGTTCCTGTTCGCCTCCCGCATCGTCGTCCATACCGTCGATGTCTTCAGAGTCAAAGTCGAGCATGTCGGTTAAGTCATTGACAGTGGCTACTAAGTGGGTGGTGGGTGGGCGGCGAATTTCTTTGTTATCCGCATCAAAATCCTGCCGGACGTAGTTCGGCCAGGACTCTCCTAACAAGGAGAGAGACCTTAATGAGTTCAGTATGTCGCCAAAGGGCGAGTGCTGAAAAATATCCATGGAGGAAAACTCCATGATCAGCGCCCAATCGGATTCGATGGGCGTAGGCGGTTCGGAGCCCGTGGCCGGAGAAGGATCTGGTAGTTTGGCAACGTGGCTCTCGTGAATGGTAAGGTCGATATTCGGCTCGATCGCCACTAAGGATACGGCCTCCGTGACGGGGTCTATCCACCCGTCCATGGATGGCGCAACTGGCTCCAAATTGAGGCTCGGAGCGGCTACCGGTGCGATATCCTGAATACGGTCCGATGGTAGAGCTAAATCGTACTCATCGTGACCGCATGGCGCACAAGGCAGGGGCTCGAATCCGTCGAAGATCAAGTCTCCACGGATATCGGCCGTGTAATTTAAGCTTCCAAACCTGACCTGGTGGCCAGGGGCGTAACTTTTGATCTGCTCCAGATGGCCAAGCGAGTTGGCCCGCAGTGCGAAGCTGCCGAACACAAAGATCTGTCCGGGGAGAAAACTCTCACCCTGGGCTGCATTGCTATCGATGATCGTAGGAGCCATCTAGCCTAACGGCAATGACACAGAGGAACTCTCAATGAAAGCACCAATGTCAGTGTCAAAACCGACGGATCTCGGGTAGGGGGTCCCGAACTGTGCGTCTAAGGCAGATGGTAACATGAGGCAGGGAACACGATGTTTTACCCAGGTTCGGGCCCTCTTGATGGAGGTAAAACCCTACGTTCTGCTTGATTTATTCTTGATGATATGAGTATTACAAGAGTTGATCTACCACGAGATCGGAGAGGCTAAACCCTAGAAGCTAGCCTAGGGTTTATATAGACACCGGAGGGGGCTAGGGTTACACAAGGTCGGTTACAAAGGAGGAGATATACATATCCGTATTGCCTAGCTTGCCTTCCACGCCAAGTAGAGTCCTATCTGGACACGAGACGAAGTCTTCAATCTTGTATCTTCATAGTCCAACAGTCCGGCCAAAGGATATTGTCCGGCTGTCCGGAGACCCCCTAATCCAGGACTCCCTCACCAAGGCTTTATGACCATCTGCCTCTCCTCCAGGAGGTATGGCGGAGCTCGTGGAGCTGTTTAAAGGGGCACGGTGGCGTATTGATTATGGAAGATATCAGCCTGCCGGGAAGGTGCGCGAGAGGCATGGGCCATGGTAAAAACACAGTATACCAAGCTTAATCCAAATCATATGGCCCGGGTCGGACCGCTAGGGTCAGATGGGAAAGAAATGCTCGTTAATTTGGTATATGACCAAGTAGAAGTAGCTGCCAAATATTCCCAAGAGGATTGTAAGCTAGACAGCCTGTTAGACGGTATAGAGGAGGAAGTTTTTGAGTCCAAGTGACTATGTAGTTTCCTTGATATATTTGTTCCTAGACGGATTGTAAAATGATTGTCGTGGCCGACCTTTTTGCTTTGACCTCTGGACCCGAAGGTGCGGAGTGTTTCCGAATACTCGAGCGGTAAAATAGACCAGGGTATGCGTGGAAACCAGATGTAGGGGTCATAGTTGCTTGAACAGACAAGTTGTATCCAGCTAGCTATGTTATATTACATTGTGATTGTAAGAAACAACTTCCAGAGAGAATAGTTCCATTAAGGGTACCTTTCCCTGGGTGTGCATGCGTTAATATGCTTGTCCGAACTGTGATTGAAAACATCGCAGTATAGGTAACATCCGGGGGTTCATAGTGGAGGAAATGTGAAACATCTTTAGTCCGCCGACCGAATATTCCCTTAAGAACGCTAGCTTTCGGCCTCACCCAATCTGAGGTACATATCCGGATGACCCGACAGTAACGAGAATGTAGGGCATAAGCGCAGGAGCCAGGCAACCCAGCTTGGCCAAAACTTAAGTCATATCGATGCATATAATGGCGAAGAAAAGGCACATATGAGGAAAAAATGCATATGTAATGAGCTTGATGTTCGAAAAATAACAATAATAAGCTTTTGTGCAAGAATCCCCCAGGTATAATGGACGTACACATTTGAGAACGTGTACGTCATAGGTGTATGGTTTAGCCGCATGGAAGCTTTAAGGCTAATAAAAAAGGGCAAAAGGAGACGATAAAAAATAATGTAAACAATAGGGAGAAGGAAACACACGAAGGGTTCGACGCTAGGCATATAATCTTCGGAGTTTGGCCACATTCCAGGGGTTCGGTTCAAGGCGGTTGTCTGATGCATCACGCAGGTAGTACGCTCCTCCAGTGAGAACTTCGTCAATGATGAAGGGACTCTCCCACTTGGGCTTGAGTTTGTCCTTTTTCTTCTTCGGCAAGCGTACAACGAATTTGCCAACATTGTAAGTCTTGGCCCGTACTTCTCTGCTTTGATATCTGCGGGCCTGCTATTGATAAAATGCGGAACGGGCTTTTGCAACGTCGCGCTTCTCCTCCAGGGCATCTAAGCTGTCCTGCCGATCAAGCTCGGTCTCTCTCTCTCTCTCTCTCTTCGTACATGCACACTCGAGGTGAGTCATGAATAATGTCGCAGGGTAACACAACCTCTGCGCCGTACAGCATGAAAAAAGGTGTATATCCGATAGTGCGATTGGGCATGGTCCGTAGCCCCCAGAGTACGGAGTCGAGCTCCTCAACCCAGTGCTTATCTGATTCTTTCAAAGACCGCACTAGTCTGGGTTTGATGCCGCTCATAATAAGACTATTGGCTCGTTCGACTTCACCGTTTGTTTCTGGATGATAGACGGAGGCATAATCGAGCTTAATGCTTAGATTAGCACACCAGGCTTTCACCTCATCGACTATAAAATTGGAGCCATTGTCGGTGATGATGCTATGTGGGACACCGTAACGGTGCACAACACCGGATATAAAGTCTATCACTGGTCCGGCTTCGGCCGTTTTGACTAGTTTGCCCTCTATCCACTTAGTGAACTTATGTACCATGACTGGCAGAATTTTTTTCTTATGGCTGCCTCCTTTAAGGGGTCCAACCATGTCAAGCCCCCAGTCTGCGAAAGGCCAAGTGATGGGGATTGTTTGTAGGGCGGTGGGTGGCATATGGCTTTTGTTAGCGAAAAGCTGGCATCCGACGCAATGTTGAACAAGGTCTTGTGCATCTGCTCGGGTCGTGGGCCAGTAGAAACCTGTACGGAATGCCTTGCTTACAAGGGCCCAAGATGTGGCATGGTGACCACCGAGACCGGCATGAATTTCAGCCAAGAGCTGCCGCCCCTCTTCCTCGGAGATACATCTTTGAAGTACTCCGGTAGCGCTTTTCCTGTAGAGTTCTCCTTTGTGGACCCTATATGCTTTCGAACGCTGAACAATGCAGCGAGCCTCATTCTGATCCTCAAGGAGCTCTTGCCTATTGAGGTAGGCCAAGAAGGGTTCGGTCCATGGGGAAATGACTGCCATGATAAGATGGGCCGACGATGTTATTTCGGTGGCTGAGCCTCCGATGATATCGGTATGTTCGGAATCTAGGGTTATGGTCGGATCCGGACTGATGTTGCCACTATCCCCTTGCCACACCACGGATGGCTTGAAAAGCCTTTCCAAAAATAGGTTAGGTGGGACGGGGTCGCGCTTGGCGCCGATGCGAGCAAGGACATCCGCCGCTTGATTACCTTCTCGAGCCACATGGTGAAACTCGAGCCCCTCGAACGAGCCGACATTTTGAGAACGGCGTTATGGTAAGCCGCCATCTTCGGATACTTGGCATCGAAACCTCCATTTATTTGAGATATTGCGAGGTTCGAGTCCCCGCGCACTTCCAGGCGTTGTATGCCCATGGAGACAGCCATCCGAAGATCATGCAATAAGGCCTCTTATTCGGCTGCATTCTTGGAGTCTGTGTATAATATTTGGAGTACGTACTAAACTATATCTCCAGTGGGGGATGTGAAAGTGCGTTACATTGACCAGAGGGGGTGAATAGGTGATTTTTATGTATTCTTCACTGAGGAATTTGCGGGTGAGGAAATTCCTGAGTGAAGAACTACTTGAAGCGGAATAAGTACTCAGAAGTAAACATAGCAGTGCATGAGCATGGTCTCCATGATGAAATGAAAACAAGTACAGAGTACAGAAACCGTAAACACATGAGTTAACACAGGATAAGACAAACAGACTGAAGAAATTGAACTGAGGAAATAGAGGAAGTCTTCAGTCAAAGTTTTCAAACAGATATGAACAAGCACTCAACACATAAAATAGGAAATGGAAGGGTTGAGGAAATGGAACCAGGTAAATTGGTGAAGACAATGATTTGGTAGACCAGTTCCAACTGTTGTGACAGTTGTATGTCTGGTTAGGGAGGCTAGGTATTTAAACTTGAGGACACACAGTCCCAGACACCCAGTTCTGAACACCTAGTTCAGAACACTCAGTCCTCACAGTATTCCCCTTGAGCTAAGGTCACATAGACCTCGCCCAATCACTCATGGTAAGTCTTCAGGTGACTTCCAAACCTTCACAGACTTGGTCACTCGGCAATCCACAATTTCCTCTTGGATGATCTCGACCATGACGCCTAACCATCTGGAAGATGCACAGTCCTCAAAGGTAACATGCGTCATATCCACGTAGGATCAATCTCTTCAGTGATGCTCAATCACTTTGGTTTTGTAGGTATTTGGGTTTGGGTTTTACTCACTTGATGATTTTCACTCAAAGTCCTCGGAGGATGGGATGCTCTCAAATGACAAGTGTCAGTTTCTCTCAGAGTAGCCAACCAGCCAGTGGTTGTAGGGGGCGGCTATTTATAGCTAGGGAGCAGCCCGACATGATAAGACATAAATGCCCTTCAATGATATGACCGTTAAGTGGGTAGATATTTTGGGACTACTGGCGCATAGCCCAACAACGGTCGGAATTTTGAGTATCAAATTCCTCAGGGATATCATGTTCCTCGCTGTGTAGGCAATCCGCACTGGAGAATTCCTAACTCCTCAGTCAGAACAAATTCCTCAGAGACCAGAAGAACTTCGTCTCTGTCACTAAATAAATTTGACTGAACTATATGAGATTTCCAATGGCTTCACTCGAAAGGATTGGTAGGTAGGATTTGACTTTAGCATCACATGGAAAATTTTCCTTAGTATTTCCTCGACCCCCTTTAACAGTACGGTGTTTCCTATGACTCAAGAAAGAGAAAATGAAACTGCAAAAACAAAAGTCTTCATGCTTCATGCTCCTCGAATGAATACCAAGTCATCAAGATTGCACCAATTTCTTCACTTTCAAGGTGTTCAGAAAGTCTTCAGAGAGCCAAAGTCTTCAGTTGAAGAACTTCATTTTTAGGGGTCGACTTTCTCTGTAAATATCAAACTCCTCATAGACTTATAGACCTGTGTACACTCATAAACATATTAGTCCCTTAACCTATAAGTCTTCAATACACCAAAATCACAAAGGGGCACTAGATGCACTTACAATCTCCCCCTTTTTTGCGATTGATGACAAAAGAGGTTAAGTTTTCAATAGGGATAAACATATGAAGTGTAAATACTGGAATTGAGGAATTTTATTGCAAGATATAGAAGAACTCCCCCTGAAGATGTGCATAGTGAGGAATTTGCTTTTGAAGCAAAGCACACTTGACATATAATATGAAGAATTTGAAATGCATGATGAAATATGGTGACTGGTGTAATCCAGCATGCATGCATTAACATTAATAAGGAATAAGCATGTAGGAAATCACAGCAAAAGTATCAGGCCACCATAGAGTTTAAGATTACAACTTGATCCAGCAAAGTCTTCAAAAGAACGAGAGTTTTAACTTAGAAAAAAAAGCCCATAAAAGTAGACCCGCTTGAAGACTAACTCAAATTTCTCCCCCTTTGTCATCGAATGACCAAAAGGGTTGAAAATGAGGACTAACGCCCCTGAAGAATATCAAGTTATGGAGGAGCGCCAGCATTGTTGGGGTCGTTTGTTGTTGTAGGGCCTGCCGCAGTGTCGTTGTAGGATCAAAAGTATGTCTAGAGGGGGGGTGATTAGACTACTTGACCAAATAAAAACTTGACCTTTTCCCAATTTTAGTTCTTGGCAGATTTTAGCTATTTTAGGACAAGTCAAGCAATCATCACACAATTCAAGCAAGCATGCAAAGAGTTTATGGGCAGCGGAAATTAAAGCATGCAACTTGCAAGAATATAAAGGGAAGGGTTTGGAGAATTCAAACGCTATTGGAGACACGGATGTTTTTCCCGTGGTTCGGATAGGTGGTGCTATCCTACATCCACGTTGATGGAGACTTCAACCCACGAAGGGTAACGGTTGCGCGAGTCCACACAGGGCTCCACCCAAGGGCAACGGTTGCGCGAGTCCATGGAGGGCTCCACCCACGAAGGGTCCACGAAGAAGCAACCACCCACAAAGGGTCCACGAAGAAGCAACCTTGTCTATCCCACCATGGCCATCGCTCATGAAGGACTTGCCTCACTAGCGGTAGATCTTCACGAAGTAGGCGATCTCCTTGCCCTTACAAACTCCTTGGTTCACTCCACAATCTTGTCGGAGGCCCCCAAGTGACACCTAGCCAATCTAGGAGACACCACTCTCCAAGAAGTAACAAATGGTGTGTAGGTAATGAACTCCTTGCTCTTGTGCTTAATGATAGTCTCCCCAACACTCAACTCTCTCTCATAGGATTTGGATTTGGTGGAAAGAAGATTTGAGTGGAAAGCAACTTGGGAAGGCTAGAGATCAAGATTCATATGGTAGGAATGGAATGTCTTGATCTCAACACATGAGTAGGTGGTTCTCTCTCAGAACAAATGAGTTGGAATGATGTGTGTGTTCTGATGGCTCTCTCACTAAATGAGAAAGAGGTGGAGGGGTATATATAGCCTCCACACAAAATCCAACCGTTACACACAATTTACCAATCTTGGTGGGACCGAATCAGAAAACTCGGTCTGACCGAAATAGTAAACCTAGTACCGTTAGGAATTTCGGTGGGACTGACATGCAACTCGGTAGGACCGATTCGGTTAGGGTTTGGGCATAACGTAATCTCGGTGAGACCGATTACACAAACTCGGTGAGACCGAATTTGGTAATTAGCTAACCAGAGAGTTGGTCAGGCAAACTCGTTGGGACCGATTTGCTCTTTCGGTGAGACCAAAAAGTTACAAAGGGGAAACACTGAGTTTACATTGCAATCTCGGTGGGACCGATTCGCTCTTTCGGTGGGACCGAAAAGTTACGAAAGGGAAACAGAGAGTTTGCAACCCCATCTCGGTGGGACCGAGATCCTTATCGGTAGAACCGAATTGCTAGGGTTTGGCAGTGGCTAATGACAAGTGAAACTCGGTGGCGCCGGATAGGAAGAATCGGTAGGACCGGGTTTGGCTTAGATTTTAGGTCATATGTGGATGTGGGAAAGTAGTTGAGGGTTTTTGGAGCATATCACTAAGCACATGAAGCAAGAGGCTCATTAAGCAACACCTCATCCCTCCTTAATAGTATTGGCTTTTCTTATGGACTCAATGTGATCTTGGATCACTAAAATATGAAATGAAGAGTCTTGAGCTTTTGAGCTTGGGCCAATCCATTTTCCTTAGCATTTTGAGGGTTCCACTTTCACATCCATGCCATGCCAATCATTGAGCTTTTCCTGAAATAATCATCTTGGAATAGTATTAGCTCAATGAGCTATATGTTGTTATGAATTACCAAAACCACCTAGGGATAGTTGCACTTTCAATCTCCCCCTTTTTGGTAATTAGTGACAACATATAGATCAAAGCTTCGACAAATGATAATAAGCATGAAGTATGTCGTCGCTTTGAGAAGTATGTGATAAGTAAGAGCTCCCCCTAAATTTGTGCATATTTAAAATTTGCTTTGGACTGCAAATGCACAAAGAGTTAGAGTCATGGGTTACTCTTCCATGTCACATACATCTTGGTGGAGTGCTCAAAATGATAAGATTGAAATACATGCACTCATCACCAAGAATAGTGAATGATCACAAACGATAGATAGAATGGTAATATTTAAGCAAGCATTAAGCAAACATTAAGTGTAGCTTATGATCAAACACATCATCATTGATGTCTCACAAGCATAAGGACGTAGTATCAAGCACTCAAAAGCAGAAAAGGTTCGAAAAAAACCACCAAATAAAGCAAGAGAGAAAAGCACACACTCTCTCTCGAAGCCTATGATCTATACATCTTCTCCCCCTTTGGCAACAAGTTACCAAAAAGTTCCTAGAGAATGCATAGTGCTAAATCGACGCTCAGGCTTGATCTTCAGGTGGTGGTGGAGTCCGGATCACTCCAAGGACGAAGGCTTCTGTAGATGTTGAAGTAGTCGCTGGAGTTGGAGCTGAAGTAGACACTGGAGCTGAGGCCGTAGCTGGTGCTGAAGTAGTGGCTCTGGTGTCAGCAACTGGCAGTGCAGACGACCTCGGACCTCGTGGCACTCTAGAAAATGCTTGAGTCGTGGTCCTGCCTCTCCTCTCATTCATGTCCTCCTGGAGCTGCTCCACTGCAGACTGTACTTTTGTTACCTTGACATCCAAGTCATAGAACTTCTGTTCCATGATCCTCTCTAGGCTCTGCTGATTTTTAGTGAGGTTTGCCAAACTTTGCTCAATTCTCAGCATGGATGCAATCAAGTAACTGAGCTGCTCTTGCTTGGTCTTCAAGAAATAGTCAGATGCCTCCTCTTGAGTAGGCATCCTGGCAGCTTTTTCCTTCTTCGCCTTCTCCTTCTTTGCAAATGCTTGTGCAGACGATGGCTCATTCTCTGTCATCACTACTTCATTATCCTCGAAATCTGGACGGATGGGCGGGTGTTCCTTATCCAACAAATATACGCCCGTGCCCATCTTGGAATTGATGAGCTCCTGAATCTGAGGGGCATATCCACAGCTCCTCTTCTGATCTGCAGCTGTCCTCTTAACGGTTTCCACAATGAGACTCATGACCTTGAATTTCTGAGGCACATCAAACACATGTAGCAAATTGATCGCTTGACCTCTGATCATCTTGTGATCTCCAGACTTAGGCAACAGAGTGTGCCTTAGTATCCAATTGATAGTGGGCAAACCTGAGGGCAGATAATGCACTGAGCCAAACTTGAATGTGTCAAGTGCTTCATTGGGGATCTCCTTGTACATGTTGGACATTGAGTTATGATCCATTTTCTTCTTGGCATAGATATCCAAGTCCTCATCTTGCTCTTCTGGGACATTGATGATCTGTGCCCATTCAGCCACTGTAGATTGGTACCTTGTACCTTCTGACATCCAAGTAATCCTGCCATCCGGATAAAAGTGTGCTGTGGAGTAGAACTGCATGATAAGTTCCTCATTCCACTTTGGGAGCTTCTGCCCAACAAAGTCAGCTACTCCACAAGCACTAAAGCTGTCAAATACTCCAGGATAGTGCTCCTCATTCTCCTTGATATATGTCCAGTCAACCCATCGCATATCACAGACAATGGGCTTCTTATCTAGTAGCACCGTCTCATAGAAATCCTGCTGCTCCTTGGTGTGAAACCTGTAATCCACGGCAGTCCTTCTCCTAGAAGCATATGGATCTACTTCTCTCCATTTCCTGAGACCTGAGTCTCTCCTGAGCTTCATATCCTCAGCCATAGGATGAGCATCGTTGTGGTCTAGGATCTTGGGCTTGAGCTTCCGAAGGACACTCTCTTCTTCTTCTTCTGCAACTGTCTCAGGCACTGGGGCCTTGTTCTTTTCTGCAGCTGGGATGCTTCGTGTGTTTCTCTTTGGAGCTGTCTTAGGCTTTGATGCAGCCTTAGGAGCTTCCTTGGGCTTGGATGCAGCTCCCCCTGACCTTATGGCATCTCCCATAACTTTGGGTGCCTTGGGCGCTGGTGCAGCTGCCTCTTCTTCCTCCTCCTCTTCTACCATGATGGAGGCTCTCCCAAGCACTTTGGCTACAGTCTTGTTTACCCTCTCTTTCCTTTTCTTGCTCTCAGCAGCAATGGGCTCAATGGGAGCAGGTGCAGGCTTCTCAGTTGAAGCTCTAGCCTTTGACATTGGCTGCCTGCCTGCCGGCCTCTTGACTTTCAGTCCTGGCTTTGAGCCTTGAGCTGGCTCAACTCTCTTGGAAGTGGCCTCTTCCTCTGCCACATAGTCCTCATCTTCAGAATCAGACGTTCTCTTCTTCTTTTGACGTGTGGCAGCCTTAGGCAGATTGCTGGGGGTGCTTCTGCTGCCATCATCAGAAGAACTTGAGGGGCTAGTGCCCTCACTCATCACAACTTGCTGCTCTGAGAGGTTCTGGCTGTCACTTTGATCAGACATGTTGCAAACTGACTGCTGACCCTGTGAATAGATTATAGAAGAGATAGATTGGATGAGCATCACAAAAAGCAGAGATTTTTGCAAAAGATTAATTCAAAAACTTAGTTTTAGTTTTCCACAAAAAGCATCTCGGATCTACCGTTTTTCAAACTCGGTGACACCGAAGCAGTTTTGGCACCAGAACTGGTGAACTCGGTAGGACCGAGTCACAGTTCGGTGGCACCGAGACTGCTAGGGTTTCACAGAATTCCAAAATCGGTCGCACCGATAAGTTATTCTCGGTCAGACCGAGTTTCACTTGTGCAATGGCAAAAGCCAGATCGGTGGGACTGAGTTTTTCAACTCGGTGGGTCCGAGATGGTTTCGGCGGAAACCTAACCCTAAAATTTTCGAATTAAACCTAATCTACGAGCGTTTTGACTGGATAGAAGTGTTTCAATCATGGCAAGAATCATGATGATCACAATGTGCTAGGAATCAGATTGAGGAATAGCACAAAGATCAAGTCCATACCCTAGTTTGGCGTGGACTTGCTACGGCGGCAACGGCGGGGCAGAAATCCGTTGACGGCGGTGGAGACCAGCGACTTGAGGCTGCTGGCGGCGAGGAGGACGATCCGGAGACCCAGGAGGCAGAGCGAGCTATGCGCGTGCGAAGAGGTTTCGGAGAAATTTCCAAAATTCTGCCCATGACTATATATAGCCCGACCCTGTCGGTGTGACCGAGTGGAACAACTCGGTGGCACCGAGATTCATAACTGCGTGCAGTTACTGAAACTCGGTGTGACCAAAATGTTCAAATCGGTTGCACCAAGATCGAAAACCTAGATCAACTTAATGATCTCGGTAGGACCGAAATGGAGTATCGATCAGACCGAGATTCATAAAGAGGTTTTGGAAGTTTAAGTCTATGACGAATCGGGGACTCCGAGCGCTCCTCACACAGAGTGGTTCGATTCTGACTTGATCAAATTTTGTGATGCAGCATGAATAGAGTTTGAGACGAGAAAAGCATAGATAGCTAGAGGAGGTTCTTAGGCATTCTTGTCCATCCACTTGGCAAAAGAAGATAAAGCCGAACAATCAAAACAACAAGTGGATGTCCTCGAATGAGTAAAATATGCAATCAGCATGCTCACACAATAAGATAGCAAATGAAATATGTGGCAAGGCATGCACAACCAATTCTATCATCTATCAAGCAATTTGCGATGACTAGGTCATCTATATATGAGTATATTGACTTAGGAGTCAAGTGAGAACACTTGATCGTAGGTCATACTCATCGTTTAAGCTCAAGTGGGGTTACCACTTTTACATAAAGCGTTGTTTTGTTCACATCTTTAGAGTTGCTTTAGCTCAAGTCTTAGAGTAAAGCTCCCCCTAGATGTGATATCCCCCCTAAGAGGGATGAACTAACCTTGGGTTTTGTCGATGATGACTTCATGTAGACATTGAAGATGTGGATGCTCAATGTTGATGTAGATCTCTTGGAGCTATCCATTTGAGTGAATTGCACTTTCAATACCTACATGGGTTAGTCCCACAAGGAACAAACAAGGATATCCATAGACATAGAGTGATGCACACAAAAGATGATGTCCATGAAAACTTTTACGTTACCTTGTCCCTTGTCTTACCAACAAGAGGGTTTGTGACTCCTTGAACTAGTGCAAGATGTGGAAGTTGATTGCACTTGTTCTTGCCAAAATGATAAGAGTGAAGTATGTTGGCAGAGTCACCCTCAAGAACTCTCTAGTTCTTCTTCTTTTGGATCCACATCATCTTAATGGGAATCCTTGGAGTTGTAGTCGTACTTGATGAAGTGGAACTTGAGGTAGTCTTGGGAATCCACTTGACTAAGGTCTTAGGAGCTTCTTCAAATGCATCAATTTCCTCTTGAAGCTTGTCCTTGCCTTTTTGCTCGTAGTCTTGTGGTGGAAGATCATCTTGAGCTTGTGTCCCCTTGAAAGAAGTATACTTCTCTTGTTGAGGGACAAACTTTGTCTTGGGGTATTGATCTTCTTCCCATTCAACTCCATTGGCATTGAACTTTCGTTCAAAACCAACACCTTGATTCTTCCGGTGCATTCCTTGCTTGCGCACAATTTCCTCGAATTGCTTACTCCCGGCAAGGCTTTTGTACACTCCTTTCTCTATAATTCCCTTCAATAAGCTATTTTCTTGCTCAAGTGTAACTTGGCTAAGAGAATCATTAGTGGAATCAAGAGAACTACTAGAAGTAACAATATTGGATTTAGCATGATCATTGTTACTGCTAGAGGAAGAATCTTTCTTGTTCTTGTTACTAGACTTGACTTGAGGCATGTAAGTGGATAAGAGTAAACGCTTGGCAATGTAAGAAGAACTTTTCTTGCGGAGATCATCATTGATTGCTTTTAAGAACTCATGCTCTTGCTCAAGATTGAGCTTTTCAAAGCGTAATTTCTCATGAGCTCTTAAAAGTTCTCGATGATCTTCAAAGATAGTTTCATGAGCTAACTTAAGAGTGTTTAGTTCTTTAGTTAGAGCCTCAATCTTCTCCTTATCATTGTCATTCGTTTTATCTTGATTAGCATGATTAATTGACGTTTCATCATAGTATTCATCACTAGAGTTGTCAACAAGCAAATCATCACCTAACAAGTCATCTTCATCACTATTGAAATCAACATACTCAGGGTGTGTTACCTTAGGACCTTTGGCCATGAAGCATCTTCCAATTCCTTCATTTGGTGAGTCAAATATGTCGTAGGAGTTGGTTGACACAAGTGCTAGACCGGCAACACCTTCATCTTGAGTATCTTCGGAGTCGGAGTGATAACTTCTCTCGGAGTGGCTGTCGGAGTCGGAGCCGGATACCCATTCACCAACATGAGCTTGATGTCTTTGTCTTGTGTAGCTCCTTGATGATTTTTCCTTCCTTTCCGAATCCTTGCTTCTCCGTGAGTATCTTCGTTCATAACGATCATCTCTACTCCTTCTCTCTCTTGGTGGTGATCCTTTGCTTCTTCTTTTTGGAGAATCTTCTCTTCTCTTGTAGGGAGCCGTACACTCATTGGAATAGTGTCCGGGTCTTCCACAATTGTAACAGTTTCGCTCTCGACTAGAAGATCTTTTGTCATTGTAGGACCTTGACTTGGAGCTTCTATCTTTGCTTCTACTCTTGTAGAACTTGTTGAAGTTCTTCACCATTAAGCTCAATTCTTCATTGAAGTCTTGTTTCTCACTTGATGATGTAGGGGCTTCACATGAGGCTTTATAGGCACCACTTGACTTGTTGTGAAGTTCCTCTTTATCCTTAAGTGACATCTCATGAGCAACAATTCTTCCAATCACTTCTGTTGGCTTGAGATCTTTGAAATTGGGCATCATTTGGATTAATGTGCACACGATATCATATTTTCCATCCAAGGCTCTTAGGATCTTCTTGATGATGAATTTATCGGTCATCTCTTCACTTCCTAAGCCGGCAATCTCATTTGTGATGAGAGCAAGCCTAGAGTACATTTCAGCGACACCTTCACCATCCTTCATCTTGAACTTGTCAAGTTGGCTTTGAAGCACATCCAACTTGGATTCCTTGACGGAGTCGGTACCTTCGTGCATATCAATCAAAGTGTCCCAAATTTCCTTTGCATTCTCAAGGCGGCTGATTTTGTTGAATTCTTCGGGGCATAATCCGTTGAAGAGAATATCACAAGCTTGAGCATTGTATTGCAACATCTTCAACTCATCCGCGGTAGCTTCACGGTTTGGTTCTCTCCCATCAAAGAAGTCACCTTGCAAACCAACACACACAATAGCCCAAACAGCGGGGTTATGTCCAAGAATATGCATTTTCATTTTATGCTTCCAACTAGCAAAATTAGTACCATCAAAGTAAGGACCTCTACGGTGATAATTTCCCTCGCTAGACGCCATACTCTCCTAGGTTGTGAAACCAAGGCTATGACCACCAAAAGCTATGGAGATCAAGCAAATGGAGACCAAAGCTCTGATACCACTTGTAGGAACGAAAGTATGTCTAGAGGGGGGGTGATTAGACTACTTGACCAAATAAAAACTTAACCTTTTCCCAATTTTAGTTCTTGGCAGATTTTAGCTATTTTAGGACAAGTCAAGAAATCATCACACAATTCAAGCAAGCATGCAAAGAGTTTATGGGCAGCGGAAAGTAAAGCATGCAACTTGCAAGAATATAAAGGGAAGGGTTTGGAGAATTCAAACGCTATTGGAGACACGGATGTTTTTCCCGTGGTTCGGATAGGTGGTGCTATCCTACATCCATGTTGATGGAGACTTCAACCCACGAAGGGTAACGGTTGTGCGAGTCCACACAGGGCTCCACCCAAGGGCAACGGTTGCGCGAGTCCACGGAGGGCTCCACCCACGAAGGGTCCACGAAGAAGCAACCACCCACAAAGGGTCCACGAAGAAGCAACCTTGTCTATCCCACCATGGCCATCGCCCACGAATGACTTGCCTCACTAGCGGTAGATCTTCACGAAGTAGGCGATCTCCTTGCCCTTACAAACTCCTTGGTTCACTCCACAATCTTGTCGGAGGCTCCCAAGTGACACCTAGCCAATCTAGGAGACACCACTCTCCAAGAAGTAACAAATGGTGTGTAGGTAATGAACTCCTTGCTCTTGTGCTTAATGATAGTCTCCCCAACACTCAACTCTCTCTCATAGGATTTGGATTTGGTGGAAAGAAGATTTGAGTGGAAAGCAACTTGGGAAGGCTAGAGATCAAGATTCATATGGTAGGAATGGAATGTCTTGATCTCAACACATGAGTAGGTGGTTCTCTCTCAGAACAAATGAGTTGGAATGATGTGTGTGTTCTGATGGCTCTCTCACTAAATGAGAAAGAGGTGGAGGGGTATATATAGCCTCCACACAAAATCCAACCGTTACACACAATTTACCAATCTCGGTGCGACCGAATCAGAAAACTCGGTCTGACCGAAATAGTAAACCTAGTGACCGTTAGGAATTTCGGTGGGACTGACATGCAACTCGGTAGGACCGATTCGGTTAGGGTTTGGGCATAACGTAATCTCGGTGAGACCGATTACACAAACTCGGTGAGACCGAATTTGGTAATTAGCTAACCATAGAGTTGGTCAGGCAAACTCGGTGGGACCGATTTGCTCTTTCGGTGAGACCGAGTGTAACTCGGTGAGACCGAAAGTTTACAAAGGGGAAACACTGAGTTTACATTGCAATCTCGGTGGGACCGATTCGCTCTTTCGGTGGGACCGAAAAGTTATGAAAGGGAAACAGAGAGTTTGCAACCACATCTCGGTGGGACCGAGATCCTTATCGGTAGAACCGAATTGCTAGGGTTTGGCAGTGGCTAATGACAAGTGAAACTCGGTGGCGCCGGATAGGAAGAATCGGTAGGACCGAGTTTGGCTTAGAGTTTAGGTCATATGTGGATGTGGGAAAGTAGTTGAGGGTTTTTGGAGCATATCACTAAGCACATGAAGCAAGAGGCTCATTAAGCAACACCTCATCCCTCCTTAATAGTATTGGCTTTTCTTATGGACTCAATGTGATCTTGGATCACTAAAACATGAAATGAAGAGTCTTGAGCTTTTGAGCTTGGGCCAATCCATTTTCCTTAGCATTTTGAGGGTTCCACTTTCACATCCATGCCATGCCAATCATTGAGCTTTTCCTGAAATAATCATCTTGGAATAGTATTAGCTCAATGAGCTATATGTTGTTATGAATTACCAAAACCACCTAGGGATAGTTGCACTTTCAATCGTCCAAGTATTCATACTCATCGGTGTCGCGGGATGAAGAATATGAACTGGCCACCAAGGTAGGAACTTTGACCTTCTTGAATTTCTTCGGAGGAGGTGCAGACCAGTCAAAATCTTCCTTGAGACCCATTTTCTTCAGATCTTCTTCACCATATAGATGAGATAAGACAGCTCAGGTGTGACCGAAAACTTCATGGAGGTAGTAATGGTTTTTCTTCACTGCATTATGTGTAGCAGTCATGTTGTGAAGAAGAGAACCAAACTGACGCTTAACCCATTTATTATTTTGATCCACCTTCTGGTGAAGATTAAGAAGCAGCTCACGATCAGTCATCACATGTGGAGTTGTGGCTTGAGGAATAGACTTGGGTGCATTGGCAGCAGAATCATGAGTGGCAGAGTCATCATTGGTGGAGTAAGATGCAGCTTTGCGAAACTGACCATCCAATGGACGAATGCCTTCATCAATGACAAGAGGTGTCTTGCCCTTTTCATCAGTTGAAGTAAAAGTCTGCTTGAGGACTTCAATCGGGGGCAAGTAGCTGAGGTGATTCTGAAAATCAGCCTTGTAGTTGAGTGAAGACCTTGTTCTGAGGAATCTCATAATCCAAGGAGCATAAGGCTTCAACTCAAACGGACAACATTTGCCAGAGTCCTCATGAAGAAATCATAATAATTGGTTGGAATGCTATGAATGGTGTTGAATAGTAGATTCTTCATGCTGCCAACTATTTCCTCATCAGATGAGTCATGGCCTTTGATGGGACTCATTGTCCTCGTCAGAATGCAATAGACTGTTCTGGGCACATAGAATAAGTCCTTTACGAGCAATTTGGTCCTTGGGGCTTGATTGGGCTTCAGAGGCTTCATTAACACTTGCATGTAATGAGCAGTGAGTTCAGGTTCTTGGTACAGGCAGCGAGCTCCTTCACTGGGTGGACTGATGGGCAGGCGTGAAGCAATTCAGAGGGCGGTGCCGTATAATGAATTTTTTCAGTCATCCAGTCCAAGAACCAGGAGTTGATATCTTCAGGATCACCTGTGATATGCCGTATAGCGTAGAACTGAAGAATAAGCTCTTCATTCCAATCAACAATGTTAGAGAAAAAGTTGAGGAGGCCTGCGTCATGAAGCACACTGAGCACAGGAGTGAAACAAGTCAATGATTCCATGTCCACATGAGGAATATGCTCATGGTAGAAGATTTTGTCCTTGTTGAAAAGTAGCCTGGCTGGCAGTCCACAAGCGCTTCCTCCTAAGACGAGCAGAGTCATAAGGATTGTAGTCAGTGAAGAATACATGCTCGCCAAAGAAGTCATCAGCCTTGAATTTTTTTCTTTGAGAAGGGATTCTTTGGCTTGGGGTGAGGAGTGTCATTCAATTGCATCACAACCTCAGGGATCTCAATCTCAGGTACCACGGGCCGAGGAATTTCAAGTACTTCTTCAGTGGCAGCCTGGGACTTCAATTCTTCATTTACATGTTCATCAGCACTGGTGGCTGGAATTTCTTCATGGATGGACGGAGTTGCATGAGGTTCTTCAGATCCCATTTGGACTTTAGTAGTTACTAGGGACTGAGGAATTTCTTGAAGAGGTGTGAACAGAGGAGAGTTGGGGTGTTGACTTTCCCAAAAGTCATCATTCAGCACTGGCGTGGTGCATCCAATGTTCACATCGACTTCTTCATCCATTTCTTCAACGCCGGCCTCTTCAGCAGTGAACTGAGGCATGAGAGATGAGATAACTAGGGTTGAAGGGATTTCATCCACTTCAATTTCTTCATCCAACTGCTCCGACGAAGCAGCAGAGGGATTCTCTTCATCGGATTCACTTGGAATTACATATTCTTCATCAGAAGGAACAAGGTCCTTTGATGGCATGGTTGAGATAGGAACAACATCAATTGGGTTGGCAAATGAGCTAGTCAACAGCTTCATTTTCTTCGGGGCTAAAGAATCTAATGAAGTTAATGCCTTCCTTTTCTTCATTGATGCACGCTCTGTAGCCTTGGTCTTCTTCACACCTGATGCAGATGGAAGGATCGAAGTTGGTGTAGGCGCAGGAGGAGCAGACGAATTTGGTTGAATTTCTTCAGGTGCAACTGATGCAGTTGCCCTGACGTCTTCACTTTCTTCGGGCACAACAATAGTGGTTGCCCTGGCAGTTTCTTCAGCGGCTGGAATGCAGTCGTCAGCCCTGGAATTAGCATTTTCTTCAGCAGCCTGATTGTCATCAGCGATGCTGGCATTTTCTTCGATAGGCTGAGCAGATGCTTCAGCTTGAGGAATTTCTTGTTGCGTTGGGGCTGCAACATTTGAAGTGAAGTTGTCAGCGAGTCTCACAAAATGAACCTTGGCTCCCAGCCAATCAGCATGGTATGCATCAAATTCATCACTGAGTTTCTTGATCTCAGACTTTATATTGACGAGTTCTTTAGTTGTCATAGAGACAACGTTTTTCTTCAGGTAGCGCTCCTTTTTGTACCGCGCTTTCTTGATCTGCCTGGCCTTCTCAAACTTCCATTTTTCTTCTTGTATGAAGTGAGTCAACATATGACTTTGGCCAGGAGTCAGCTTGAAATTAGGCATAGGACTATTTGGGTCATTGTGCCATAGGTCAATGTACTCAAGGATCAACTTTGGATCCAAAAGCAGAGGCACACTTGTGCCCTTGGCTCTAGCGGCCTTGACCTGCCTGTCTCTGATGATTTATGCAAGTTCATCATCATCAGCTTTGTCTTCATCTGACGGCACTTGAAAAGAGACCTGCTTCTTTTGAGGACTTGGTCGAGAGCCTCGTCCAGCAGTTGCCTTGGTCTTCAACAGAGTGGGACCAGTTGAAGAATGCAGTGGTGCTGAGGAACTAGTAGATGCTCCTGAGGCAATAGACATGCCCGTCGTCCTTTGGCACGTGGCGAGATGCGTAGGTGCTGAGAATTTGGTCGGAGCAGCTGAGGATTTTTAAGTGGGAGCAGCTTGAGGAGTTGGCCGTGAGGGCTTTGAAGCATCTGGTCCCGAGGGCATTGCTGAGGAACTTGGACGTGAGGGCATTGATGGTGAAGCACTTGGCTTGTGAGCAGGCTTCTTTGGCATGGCCTTCTTTGGCTTGCTTGCAGAGGCCTCAGCAGTGGTAGTAGCAGCAGCAGAGTCTTCATTGAATTTCCTCACTGCTTCTCTTGCTTTTCAAGCCAACTTGGCCTGGCGCTTGGCCCATTCATTAGGATAATCCTCACCGCGCTTGAGGCTGGTGGGATCTGCTTCTTGGCCAGGTGCCAACGAAGGTCTTGGGCATGGAGGATTGAGAGCGAATTTCTTCATGTACTTGGGAGTAACATACATGTACTCCCTCCACTCTCTTGCCATCTCCTCTCTATTCTTTGAATGCGCACTTTGCGCTCATTCTTGGTTCCATTTCCATGAGTGGCCTCATCAGGAGTGCAATAGTCCTTGTATATGTCATCAGGGATCTCAAAAGCAATATTGACCTCACGCCTCTTTCCTCCCTTCTGTGGCTTCTTTCCATCAGCCATTTTCTTCAGATGAGGAATTTGAACAATGTAATTCTGTGAAGATGTATGCAACTTTTCTTTGAGGAACGCTGCAAATGAGTTAACTCGATGAGAACCTAGTGATTTAGCAGCTGACATGAGTACCTGTGAACAGAGTATAGTTGCGAGAAATATGGAGAGGTCATATGCGTTCTGAGAGGTTTTTCAAAAAGGAGCAAGTTTGAGGAATTTGACCAGATGATTCTTGAAGAATTTCACTAAGCGTTCTTTGTCTTAGGTTCCAGAGATGTATAGATTGAAAATCCACATATTTGAGGAATCTTGAAGAAAAATATAGCTTAGAGAAATGAATCAAGAACAGATGACATGTGAGGTGTTCAGTGTGTGATGAGTTTGAAGTATAAACACCTTTGAAGATTTTGTAGTTATCATTTGAATCAAAGAGGGCAGTAAAAGTAACTTTTAATTACCCTGGATGAAGAAAAAGACGAACTGAGAGGTGTAGATGTGAAGTTCGTCAGTTTAGATCTTCCACGCCCTAACTTGGTAGAAGAAGACAGCTACGGCGGCGGCCGAGTGACGAAATCCGCAGCCGGCGCGAGTACGACGGTGACGAGGTTGAGGCAGTGAAGTTCTTCCTCACCCACGACGATGAAGTAGCGGCGCCGCTAGGGTTTGAGAAGCTCGAGCTGGAGTGAGAACGAGCGGAGTAAAAGTGAAGTGAGGAAGGGAAGGGGTATTTATAGCCACGGTGAAAAAACTGTTCATCCGAAGAAATTGGACGAACGTGCCCCTGACCCTTCTCATTCGACTGACATGTGTCACCCACGTACTGAGAAGTGGAGATCGTGTGAGATCGTAGTTGAATGGATAAGTGTTGTCGTGGGATGTGGAACGATTTGAGCGACAAAGCCAAAAATTTAGATAAGATAGGTTTTAAAGTTCCGTTCGCAATTTCTTGAGCTGACAAGGACATAGTGAAGATTTTGAATGAGTTTCAAATAGAACGCACATGAAGAATTTGTGAATAGATTGGGTTGAGTTTAGCAGAGAGGGGGAAGGGTCCGATCACATTCACTTAGCGGGACAAGCAACTTGAAGAAATAGCAATAAGTGAATGCTATACAGGACATAAACTCATATATATATATATATATATATATATATATATATATATATATATATATATATATATATATATATATATGTAGTGAAGAAAAACAACGGAAATGGTGAAGACAATGCAAATTGAAAAACAACTGAGGAATTTCAAAGAACTGGGGAAAAGCTCAATTTAAGATTTTCAACATTTTGTGGTGGCGTGACCCACCGTATAAGAATGATGATTTCAGACACCGCATACAATTGTCGTAGGGTTCTGAGAATCAAATTCTTTGTTAATTTCTTCACACTTAGAATGTTAGTCTTCATTGATTGAAGAAAAATGTTTCTTCATGTGTTGCACATCTAAGTTATTAGTTTTGCATAAGTGTTAGGGTGGGTGTCCTTTTCAAAGAACATTCAAAGATTCTAGGATATTTAGCTCACACCGCAACTTGCTAAATCTCTTCTCATCCAAGGGCTTAGTGAAGATATCGGCTAGCTATTCTTCGGTCTTCACATGCTCAATAGAGATGTCGCCCTTCAACACATGATCACGAAGAAAATGATGACAAATCTGAATATGCTTTGTCTTCGAGTGCTGAACTGGGTTATGAGCAATCTTGATGGCACTCTCATTGTCACAGTAGGGTGGCACATTCTTCACGTTGACTCCGTAGTCCTTGAGAGTTTGCTTCATCCATAGCATTTGAGCACAGCAAGAACCAGCAGCAATGTACTCAGCTTCAACACTAGACAGTGATACGCGATTCCGTTTCTTCGAGGACCAACAGACCAAAGATCGTCTGACGAAATGGCATGTGCCATATGTTTACTTGCGATCCACACGATTACCAGCATAGTCAGAGTCTGAAAATCCAATGAGATCAAAAGCCAAGCCCTTGGGGTACCATAATCCAAGTGTTGGTGTGTGAGCTAGATATCGAAGAATATGCCTCACAGCCTTATGGTGTGATTCCTTTGGTGTAGCTTGAAATCGGGCACACATGCAAACACTAAGCATAATATCTGGCCTAGATGCACATAGGTACAATAAAGAACCAATCATGGAGCGGTATACCTTTTGATCGAAGTCAATACCATTTTCATCAGTGCATAGATGGCCATTTGTGGGCATTGGGATTTTGACTCCTTTGCAATCTTGCATGCCGAATTTCCTCAGTACATCCTTGAGGTATTTCTCCTGAGATATGAATATGCCATTGCGCTGTTGAAGAATCTGAAGACCTAAGAAGAATTTCAATTCCCCCATCATAAACATTTGATATTCTTCACTCATCATATAGGCAAATTCATCACTGTAACGTTGGTCAGTACAGCCGAAAATGATATCATCAACATAAATTTGGCACACAAACAATTCACCATCATAAGATTTAGTGAAAAGAGTTGGGTCAAGTGAACCGGGTTTGAAGCCTTTCTTCATGAGGAATTCCTTCAAAGCATCATACCACGCCCATGGGGCCTGCTTGAGGCCATAGAGGGCCTTATTGAGTCTGAAGACTTTGTCAGGATGCTTTGGATCTTCAAAACCTGGGGGTTGAGCAATATACACTTCTTCCTCAAGCTTACCATTGAGGAATGCACTCTTCATATCGATTTGATATAAAGTGATATCATGATGGTTAGCATAAGCAAGTAATGTGTGAATAGCTTCAAGTCTAGTAGCAGGTGCAAAAGTTTCATCGAAATCAATTCCTTCAACCTTTGTGTAGCCTTGAGCTACAAGCCGTGCCTTATTCCTCACCACAAGGCCATTTTCATCTTTCTTGTTGCGATAGATCCACTTTGGTCCGATGATATTGTGCTTGCGTGGATCTGGACGTTTGACCAATTCCCAGACGTTGTTGAGCTTGAATTGATGTAATTCCTCTTGCATAGCTTGAATCCACCCAAGCTCTAGAAATGCTTCATCTACCTTAGTGGGCTCTATGATAGAGACGAAAGCAAAGTTCCCACAAAAGTTAGATAAATGTGAAGCTCTTGAGCGTGTGAGAGGACCTGGAATGTTGATGTCGCTGATGATTTTCTCAATTTGCACTTCATTTGCGACGCGAGGATGAGCGGGTTGTCGTTGAGGAATTTGATCAGCATTTTCTTCAGCACCATTTTCCTCAGGTGCATTAGCATGACGTTCTTGATGCTCTGGAATAACTTCTTCAGCTGATTCTTCAGTAGGAATGACATCCTCTGTAGCCTCGAGCTTAATAGATTCCTCAGGAGGTATTTCATCTGTCACAGGAGGTAGGTGCTCTCTTTGCGAGCAATTAGACTCATCGAACCGCACATCTACAGTTTCAACAAGCTTGTGATGACAGGTGTTGAAGACTCTGTAGGTGTGCGAGTCCTTACCATAACCGAGCATAAAACCTTCATGTGCTTTCGGTACAAATTTAGAACTGTGATGAGGATCTCCAATCCAATATTTAGCACTGAAGACTTTGAAATAACTCACATTGGGTTTCTTGTCAGTGAGAAGTTCATATGCTGTCTTCCTGAATAATTTGTGAAGATATACCCTGTTGATGACGTGGCACACTGTATCAATTGCCTCAGGCCAGAAACGAGGAGGCGTCTTGTACTCATCAAGAATAGTGCGGGCCATCTCAACAAGAGTCCTATTCTTGCGCTCCACAACGCCATTTTGCTGAGGAGTATAAGGAGCAGATAACTCATGAGTAATACCAAGTTCATCAAGATAGTCATCAAGGCCACTGTTCTTGAACTCAGTTCCATTATCACTCCTGATGTGCTTGATCTTCACACCAAAGTTAGTTGAATCCCTTGAGAAAAATCGTTTGAAGACTTCCGACACTTCAGTTTTGTAAGTGATAATATGGACCCATGTATATCCAGAGTAATCATCAACAATGACAAAGCCATATAAAGATGCAGCATTGGTAAATGTGGCATAGTGACACTACAAGAAATCTATTAATACATGACGGTTCTAATCTGTCATGGACCGATGAAAAACTTTCATGTGTGATCGTTCATGACGGACACGAATTCGTCATGTATATCGCATCATAATTTGACCTCCTACCATCCATGATGGTCCTTGGTCATCATGGATTTGCTTCGCGCGTGCTTAACGAACGAGCTTGTTAACGGCGTTAACATGTTTGCCATGTCATCAGTTGACATGGATCTAATATTGCAGCCCATGTAGTAATCAGCCCAATTGAAATCTTGGCCCACTAAATTTCAACTACGTCTGGTGGCACATATAGTATCAGACCAATTAAAAGTTCGGCCCATTAAATTATGGTCCATCCAAGGCCCACTAATTCACTCCAAGCAATATGTTTTGTCAGAAAAATATATCTTTATTTATTAAATAAATAATCATTACATAAAATCCCAGGGAAATACACATGTACAGAAGAAAAAAAGATCAAACTCGTCTGAACACACTCGTCCGATAGCTAATCCAACTGTATGCTACTGCGTAGACTTGCCAACGGATGGTTGGATATAGCATGTCAAAAAGGATCCCTAAAAACTTGAAATTACAAACATCGGACGGAACACTAGGCTACTCGTCCATCTCCAACTCCTCAAGCACTGGTGGCGCTCGTCATGCATCAAGCAGGGTTCATCCCCGTGCCTTTGTTGCCGCAGATCCGGCCGTACCCACTGAAGTCATTAGAGGGAGAGACCATTTTTGCAACCATCTCACCACGAACCATGCTCCTTAACGACACCCTGTCTGTACCGATGAAGACTCCATAGAACATGTACTACCTGCATGTCCAGAAACCATAAGAACGTCTTGGAATGTCAGAAAAGAAAGGGATGCAAAAATCAAAAGCAATAGTGGGAGAAGGACCTGGTGGTACATGCTGCTCATAGCCTGCCAAGGTCGGTGAATATGACAAGGCGAGGGAAGTGGCACCGGTGGAGACAAAGGAACGACACCAGGCTTAGTACCGTCCGCAGATCGTCGCAGGCGCGCAGCCCCTGGCCTCCACAGATCCCTCAAAAAACAGAGAATATGAGATCCCGCCCGTCCGATGCGGAGGACTCCACCTCGAGCATGTATGTACTCATTGCACCAGGCCCATCCAGCTTTGGCACGCACACGAGGGACCTGCTAGTCCCTTGCAACAAGATGGGCACCATCCACAACAACGGCACCGGTGACGTCGCCGTCAGGGCCGTCCCCGCCTGCGGGATGAGGCTATTGCTGCGGTGGCAGATGGCCGTGGATGGCGAGGTTGAGGCAGCCGCCAGCCTTGATCGTGTAGTGGCGGCGGCCACGGATGGGGAGAGTGGAGGATGGGGGATCTGGAAGAGGCCAACTGAGATCCACTTCCTCCAAGTGGAATAGAAACGGTCGTCTCGTGGTTGGACGGAAGGAAACACAAGAAAGAGGGGGAGGTTTCCTTGCCGTTGGATCTCAGGGGTATAGACGGTATGGATCTGCGATCCGTGGGATATTCAATCAACCAATCACAATGCAGCTTCGGCCTCACGCTGGATTGCCATGTTGGCTGCAAACTTAGGTGGGCCTCTATTGACAGTAAGGCCAGCGTGAAATTCAGTTTTTTTATTCAAATAACCAAATAAGGCATCCTTGTTGAGTAACTTGGAAAAGGAATTACCATATATATCACAATAAAATTTTAATGTAAGATTCTACATGCAAGTTGTTTTGTAGGATATTGCATAAAATGAATTTTGGCGTGTCTATTGAAATTAGTTCCAGTTTGACCTACATATATATCAAGTAAGGTTGAAAACATTGCCGGCCCGTTTCCTCTAGAAATCATATATTCTTAGTGGTGTATATTCGAGTGTAGAAAAAAAACTATTGTCAAACGAGGAAGCAACTGACACTTTTCCATCAAACCCAAATTGTTCCTTGTCGAAACCATGCGGGCAAACATTTTACTAGAACCTCTGAGGTTATATGATATGAGGGCACCATGCCAAATATTTTTCAGACTTCATTTGTATTATCCGAAATTACGAAAACAATAAACTCCATGTTCAGGGTTAAGACCTGGCACCCTTGTATTTCGAATTCCTTCATTTGGATAGGGCCAAAACATAGACTCAAGAACACAAACATGATTTTTCAAATAATTGGCACCAACTTTTTCACTCAATTGTAGTTCAAAATTGAATTATATTCATTAAATGCCTAGAAATGCACTAAATGACTTACATATAGAAAACTGGCACTGAAAATGCTAAATTTTTTGCATGGATCGTGTAATGGTGTATGTTGAGTGTAGAAATAATTCAAGGCCAACTGATGAAGCGGCGGTTGCTTCGCCTCCAAACCTCACCCGTTATCTCTTGGAACCTAAATTCTTTTCCGAAGATTGTCCGGTTTCTAAGCACCATACATCACAACTTTTGTGAAACCTCTAAAATTTTCGCCGCGTCCTCCAAGTGTCGTATGAGAGCAGCATGCCAAGTTTCATGTTTTCCAGACTTTGTTACCATTTTTTAGTATTAATTAACCAATACAGTCCATTTTCTTTGGTAAGGGCAAAAACATATATAAATAACATTTGAACCGTATCAAAATGCTAAGCACCTAGTTTCGGACATGTGAGGTCGAGGGCTCGAGTCCGGGCTGGAAGCCTTTTTTTTAGTTCAGCAAGTACTAGGGCACAACATTTAACTAAGACAGCCAAAAAAAGTGTTTGTGCATTTGAAAAAAGCATTCGAAAAGCATTCACGTGTTTTAGAAAACTATGGGTGTATTTTTTGAAAAAAAACTTCAAATAATTGACAACGTGTATTTCCTAAAAAATGAATATTCTTCTAGAAAATATTCAGATATTTTTAATACATTTCTAAAATTTATTATTATTACAAACATATTTTAAATGCATACTATTTTTAATAATTGTGTATTTTTGAAAAAATATAACGAAGATACACAATAACTGTGGGTGCTTGTGGTCATGAGTGAATATTCGTACTTTAAAAAATCACATTTTCTATGTAATGAAATATAATAAATATTCAACGAGAAAAGCCAAAAGAAAAAATAAAATGAATTTTGAACTTCTCTTAGATTTATTTTTCAATGGGAAAAGCCAAAAGAAAAAATAAAATGAATTTGAAAACTAATTATATGAAAGCAGCAGTTGATAATATAATTGAGCAAAAATGTAACCATCTTATAAAAAAATGTTGAACAAATTGTCATTTTTATAATAGTTTGTTGTGTAGAAATACAATCATGATACCCAATAATTGTGCGTGCTTGTGGTCCCGAAGGAAGATACATAATTGCTGTTACAATTCCTTTTTTTAAATCCTCACAAATTTCAAACGAGTTCATGCTTACCTCTTCAAGCTAAAATATAATGAAATTGAAAAAAATTACAATACACACCAATTTTATTTTTTTAAAAGGTCAATGTAAAAATAAACATGAACTAGGTAAAATAAAAGAAAAAATCATGTAGAATACGCATTAAGAAAATCGTTAGAAGATAGGGCCAGCCCAAGTGCTTCTGAAAACGAGCGATATTTAGTCTTTAAAAAGGTATGTGCACTACCGCTAGCGCAGTGACTATCTGTCGGTTTAAGCAACGCGAGACGGGAAGTTTCGCTGAAGGTTTGTTCAACATTTTTTCAAATACTTGTTCAACATTTTACAAATAATTTGTAACATTTTTTCAAATATTTGTTCTACATTTTCAAATAATTGTTCAACACTTTTTTATATATCATGAACATTTTTAAAAATACTTTGTTCAATTTAAAATATTTGTTCTGCATTTTTTCAAATATTTGCTCAACATTTTTCAAATACTCGTTTAACATTTTTAAATACTCGTTCAACATTTTTAAATAAACGTTTAACATTTTTAGTACTTATTCAACATTTTAAAATACGTGTACAACATGTTTAATACTTATTCAACATTTTTCAAATTCTTGTTCAACATTTTTTAATCTCTACTCTACATTTTTTGAATGTGTTTTTGGGAGAGTGTTTTTGCAATATATGTATTTAGAATATTTTAAAGTATAAAAGAAGTAAGAAGAAAGCAAAAAAGAGAAAACGTGAAAAAAAGAAACAGGAAACATCAGTTGCTTACATGTGCACGTGAGCGGGCCCATATGCTCGCTGACTTTAGTGAGTTCCGACTCGCTTTAACGCGAGAAATAGCGCTGCCCTACCGCTAGCTGGTTTGTTAGCTTGCACGGCTCTAACATGACATGTACTGTCCCTAAAAAAATAACATGAATTTTCTGCTGTACCTAAATATAAGTCATTTTTGTAGGAGGGAGTACATCTTAGACTCGAATCTCCTGCACTAAAAAATTCGAAATTATTTTCTCTCTGCCATATACTAACATGTGGGACCTGCACTTATACTGTGCGCTGAAGTGCCAAGGGCTAGGTTGTAGGGAGTTGTGTTAATATGCGTGATTATCTGTAAATAACTCCCGTCTGAGTCACAATGTCAGTCTAGCCATTAGCAGGCTGTTATGTGTATTTTTTGAGGCAAAGTTATATGTATATACTTAAGGAAAAATGGTTAGATTCGGGAGGGTTTTTTTCTTCTAAAATTTCTTTCTAAAATTCTCATGACATGTCTTGTGTTCCCCTTCTATGGCCCATATGTCAGTCCGAATCGAACCATTTTACCTTGAGTATATACACATAACTTACGACCGAGATTAAGGGTCTTTTTTTTCTTTTGAAATTACTTTTTATTAATGCATTCTTTTTCTTTGTATCTCTTTTTTATTACCACATCAGACTGACATATTGGCCATACAAGGGGAACACAAGACACATTAGCACGAGTCATCCATGATGGTTCGAACATTGTATATATAAAAAAGAAAGGCTAGACCCAGCTCCCCTATTCGTGACAGTTTCCATGACGGTTTCTCTGGGTCTGTCATGAGTGGGCTACCATTTTGGGGCCTAATCTCGCGTTGCTGATCTGTGGCGGTTTTGGAGAACGTCACGAGGAATCCGTCATGGATTAACATGTTTCTTGTAGTGTGAGTAGGGCCAAAGAGATCCATGTGAAGCAATTCAAATGGTCGAGTAGTAGTTATGATAGTCTTTGCTGGATGCTTGGCCTTGGTTATCTTTCCAGCTTCACAGGCTCCGCATAAGTGATCCTTGAGGAATTTAACATTTTCAATGCCAATGACATGCTTCTTCTTCGCGAGCGTGTGCAAATTCCTCATGCCAGCATGACCAAGTCGTCGATGCTATAGCCAGCCTTCTGAAGCTTTTGCAAGAAGACTGTAGCAGGTTGTGGTCCTGTAGAGAAATCAACAATATACAAATCTCCTCTCCTAAAGCCTTCGAAGATTTGGAATTGTCAGTTTCCATGATCACAACACAACGATAGTTGCCAAAGACAACCACCATATCAAGATCACAAAGCATTGAGACAAACATGAGGTTGAACCCTAAGGACTCGACAAGCATGACTTTGTCCATGTTTCTATCCTTTGAGATTGCAACCTTACCTATACCCAATACCTTGCTTTTGCCTTTGTCAGCATAGGTTATATGCTTCATATGTGATGGAGATAAAGCAGTGTCCATCAATAAGCTCCTGTCACCAGTCATGTGATTTGTACATCCACTATCGAGGACCCACTCAGTGGCTTTGGGTTGATCACCTTGTAGATGAGTTAGTGCAACTAACGAACTCATATACTTCACCAATGAAGAATATGGTATCAATTTCATCAGACAATAGAACAGATAAAACAATATGAGGACGTGAGAAATGAAAATTCATTTCGTCATGATTAGCTTGCGTCCTTTCAAGCATATTTAGGTCTCCAGCAAATTCTTCAGACGATTAAGTTCGTTTGGAGACCTGACCCTGCATAATAGATTAGTTCTTTTTCTTCACCACCCACATCTGAAGGGGTGGCAGAGAGTTCATCATTCTGCGAGCTCCATAAGAGAAAGGTGGCATAGACGCCAATCCACTTTGTTTCACATAAGAGGGGTTAGATAAGCATAAGAGTAGGTAGAGAAATTCTTCGAGGACTTATGGACATAATGATTTGATGGATAATGCATATATCCATTATCCTTAGATATTCCCTGAAAAACAGACGGGTTAGCACGATGATGTTCATATGAGGACTTTGATCCTTTTGAGGAATTTGATCCATGAGAGGAGTTTGGTCCGTATGAGGACTTGGATCCATATGAAAATTTTGGTCCATATGAAGAATTTGATCTGGGGTTCCTACTCTTCACAGGTGGTGTCATGATGACATTCACCTGATGATTTTCAAGGCACCTTTTGGGAACCCAGATTTTCTTCATAGGAGGACCATTCCTGCAGTTAGTGCCAACATATCTAGCAAATACTTCACCATTCTGATTTTTGAACAGTTTATAGTTAGAGTCAATGGACTCATCACAAGAATATGAAGATTCACATGTAAAGCCAGATAAAGTAGATGGATCCATTGAAGGTCCCTTTGCAGCAACCCATGAGGTTTTGGGGTACTGCTCAGGTTTCCAGTAGGTCCCATCAGCATTGATTTTCCTCTCAAAGGCAATACCCTCTTTCCTAGGGTTCCTGCTGAGGATCTGCTTTTTAAGCACGTCACATAGAGCCTGATGCCATTTGAGGCTTTTTTACATGCCTGTCATATACAATTCCTTCAGCCCTGCATCATCAGTAATACTAGCAATGTCCTCAGATGAGGAATTAGTGATAGCAGACGCAGTTGAAGAATTTGCAACAATGGAAGTATTTGAGCATTCAGGTGAAGAATTAGCAGTTTCACGTTCAATGCACTTCAAACATGGAGGAACAAATTCATCCTGAGTAGCGCTGATCTATTGAGCAAGTAATGAATCACGCTCCTTCTGAAGACCTTCATAACTCACTCTTAACTGCTCAATATCTTGCTTTCTTTGAAGAAATTCATAAGAAAGCTTCTCATGATCAGATAGGAGAGTATTATGATGAGCTTGAAGGGTGTCAAACTTAGACTGAAGTCTCTGAAGACTATCAGCCAAAGCTTTCGACTGATCCATTTCTTCACCCAACATCTCATCACTTTTATCCAGCATGTATTGAACTTTTTCCAAAGCTCTTTGTTGTTTAGTGGCAAGGGAAGCAAGTTTGACATAACTGGGCCCAAATTTGTCACCAGATTCATCATCACTTGACTCAGATAAGTAGCAGTCAGTTACCTTGGCACCTTTTGCCACAAGGCATGGTGCAGAGGATGATGACTCTGGATTGAAAGGCATAGCCTTGCGTGATTCCATGAATTCTTTGAACCAGGGATCATGGTGAGATCGATGACCTTCATAGACCTCAGAGAGTCGGTCCCAGATGAGTTTCGCATGGCTGAGATGCATGACGTTCCTGAACTGATTTTGTGACAAGCTGGAGCAGATGATATCCTTCGCCGTGAGGTTGAGAAGTGTGTATTTGCGAATATCATCAGCCTCCGCAATCTTGCATAGGTCAGTAAGACCAATCTCGGTGACGGTCCAGAGTTTGCTGCTTATCGCCATGAGGCGCTTCTTCATCATGGCCTTCCACCTGGGATAATCATGATCGTCGAAGATGGGGCAAGTCACGGTCTTCATTCCTGTGGCCGACACAACTAAAACTCCAAGCGGTTAAACCAAAATCACACAAAACAAGGGAGTACTTGCTCTGATACTAATTGAAAGTGCGTTATATCGACTAGAGGGGGGTGAATAGGCGATTTTTATGAATTCTTCACTAAGGAATTTGCGGGTGAGGAAATTCCTGAGTGAAGAACTATTTGCAGCGGAATAAGCACTCAGAAGTAAACATAGGAGTGCATGAGCATGGTCTCGATGATGAAATGAAAACAAGTACATAGTACAAAAAGCATAAACACGGGATAACACAGGATAGGACAAACAGACTGAAGAAATTGAACTGAGGAAATAGAGGAAGTCTTCAGTCAAAGTCTTCAAACAGATATGAACAAGCATTCAACACATAAAAGAGGAAATGGAAGGGTTGAGGAAATGGAACCAGGTAACTTGGTGAAGACAATGATTTGGTAGACCAGTTCCAACTGCTGTGACAGTTGTACGTCTGGTTAGGGCGGCTATGTATTTAAACCTAAGGACACAAAGTCCCAGACACCCAGTTTTGAACACGTAGTTCAGAACACTTAGTCCTCACAGTATTCCCCTTGAGCTAAGGTTACACAGACCTCGCCCAATCTCTCGTGGTAAGTCTTTAGGTGACTTCCAAACCTTCACAGACTTGGTCACTTGGCAATCCACAATTTCCTCTTGGATGCTCTCGGCCATGACGCCTAACCGTCTGGAAGATGCACAATCCTCAAAGGTAACAAGCGTCATATCCACGTAGGATCAATCTCTTCAGTGATGCTCAATCACTTTGGGTTTGTAGGTGTTTGGGTTTGGGTTTTCCTCACTTGATGATTTTCACTCAAAGTCCTCGGAGGATGGGATGCTCTCAAATGACAAGTGTCAGTTTCTCTTGAAGCAGCCAACCAGCTAATGGTTGTAGGGGGCGGCTATTTATAGCCTAGGGAGCAGCCCGACATGATAAGACATAAATGCCCTTCAATGATATGACCGTTAAGTGGGTAGATATTTTGGGACAGCTGGCGCATAGCATAGCAACGGTCGGAATTTTGAGTATCAAATTCCTCAGGGCTATCATGTTCCTCACTTGGAGGCAATCCACACTGGCGAATTCCTAACTCCTCAATCAGAACAAATTCCTCAGAGACTAGAAGAACTTTGTCTCTGTCACTGAAGAAATTTGACTGAACTGTATGAAATTTCTAATGGATACACTCGAACGGATTGGTAGGTAGGATTTGATTTGAGCATCACATGGTAATTTTTCCTTAGTATTTCCTGCTTAGTAGGTAGGTAGGAGATCAAAAATGGCAGCAAGATAGGTAGGTAGGAGATCGAGAATGGCAGCAAGATGTGCTAGAACTCCTGCTTGAGCTGGTTGGTGATTTTTTTGGGAGGAAGAAAGAGTGTGTTGTCACACCCTAGCTAGTTCAAGCATTAGAGTGTTACATCATGTTTAAATTCCCAGAAAACTGAAATGGGGATGACAGAACCCCCAGCACCCCCTTGGAACAACTAGGGTTTACTAAAAACTTTTTCAATGAACCTGAAATGCCCTTCTAGAAAGCCCACCCTTTTTGTTTTGGGTTAAAACCTTTGACAAAAATGGTGCACATTTTCCTAGGACATCTTAAGGTCATTGGATTAATTCTTATAGTATTTGCATTTGGGCATTTAAATGCTATAAAATATTTTGAATGCTCAAATAATCATAAACTAAAATGTTTGTTGTTGGATATATTCTAAGCAGTAGCCATGATTAATTTCATGATTTTTGGAAATGCCCTGGCATTTTTAATAAAGCCCTGAAGTTACAGAAATAATAGAATAAATAAAAAACAGAAAAAGAGAGAGAAAGGAACTTACCTGGCGCAGCCCACCTGGCCCACTAGCCGGCCCAGCACTATGCTGGCCCGTGCCAGTCATCGCCTACCTCTGCCAGTAGGCAAAGGAGGGACACGGCGCGCGTGCCCGAGCTCGCCACGCCACCTCCCTGCTCCTCCGCTTCACCTGGCCACCGCCTCGACGCCGCGAACGCCTCCTCGGTGTCGCCCCGACCTGCCCAACACCTCACACTTCCCCCCTGCTCTCTCCCTCGCTCCCTCGACGCCATGGCCGACGCAGCCGTGCCCGCGCCGTCGTGAAACCCGCAGCCACCTCCGTCCACTCGTTCCCTCGCCGTGCCAAAAAGTTCCGCCGTCGTCCACTGCTTCTCCTCGACCCATGTCCGAGCGCTCGCTCGCCCCGGAGACGCTGCACCGAGCTCGTCCCGATCCGCCATCGCCGGAGACCCCCCTCGCCGCCCCGCTCGCTCTAGCTCTTCCCCGAGCATGCCGTTCGCTCCCCTGCAACCGCAGTGAGCCACTGACCCTTCTCCCCCTCTTCGTTCTAGATCTCGTGCATCGTACGCGCCACCTCGAGTTCGCCCGCATGCACCGCCGCCTGTGCTCGCCACCGACGAGTCTCCGGCCAGCTAATGGTCCGGCCGTCGTGCCCAGATTCCTCCCCGCGCCGCGTAGAGCATGTGCGTGCCCCGCATGAGCCACCACGACCGTCACAACGACGACCCCGACCTCACCCGAGCCCCGGCGACCACAAAGGTTGATGCCGGCGACGACTTCAGCCACCCCAGGCCCAACCACCTACACCACTCGACGCGGACGAGTGCCCGCGTCACGTAGATGCCCTCCGCCGGCCATTTGGTCGTCGGAGGAAGAAACCCGCACCCCTCCGCCGTCCCTGGCCTTGCCGGCGACGAGCCTCGGGTCAACTCCGGCGAGTTTGACCCGGGTTGACCCTAGTTTGACTTTCCCCTGACTCACTGACGTGTGGGCCCCAGGCCACTAATTAAACTAGGTTAGTATTAGTTTAACACTAACTAAACTTAGTTAGTTAGTTGACACTGACAGACAGGACCCACAGGTCAGGGTTGACCTGGACCGTCTCAGTTGACTGCTGACGTCACACTGACGCCAGGCTGACGCAGTAAATCCTTTTCTGAATTTATTCTTTAATAGTAAATTCCAGAAAATAGCCAAAACTTCTAAAAATCATAGAAAATCAACCATAGCTCCAAATCAAACAAATTATATATGAATTTTGATCAGAAAAATTCAATCTATCCATTGGTAATGGTTTCATGCATGACAAAACAAGATAACCTTGTTGTTTAAGCAAAATAAGATAATGCACTAATAAGGCTATGTTAAGTGAACTAACATTTGAATCTTTGATTCAAATGGGTTCATTCCTTTCTGTTTTAGCTTGCATTAGGCCAAGACACATTCATATTGCCATGTCATAGCATGCATCATATTGTTGCATATCGTCATGTATTGATTATGTTTGGTTTGTCTTTCGTGGTAGGTTCTGCCTCCGAGGATAACCCCGAATATCCGTCTGAAGGGCAGTACCCTACTACCACTACATCAGGCAAGCAACCCATTGATCATTCCGATACAAACCCATGTTCTCGCTTCTACTCTTGTTTACTGCATTAAGACAACGCGATTCAAACTGCTGTGTGCTACGGTAGTTGAACCCTTATCCTCTGCATGACCTGTCATTGCCACAGTAACTAGATGAAACCCACTAGCATGTGTAGGAGTTGATTGAGCCTTGTATGTGTTTCCTACCTTGCTATACCTGCTATGCTTAGAGTTGTGTCAGGTCTGGTTCATCTGGGTGATGGCCTAGAGTGAAATGATTATGTTGGTAATGTGAGGGATGTGTTGAACATGTTTTGGTAAAGGTATTGATGAGATGCCATGTAGGAGTACATGGTGGGTTGTTTCATTGAGGCCGTCCCTAAGAACTGAGATCTGTATGTGTGATTTAAGATTCACTTACTACCATACATTGGGCCCGAAACCAATGGACCCTCTCGGCTTCTTAATCACCCTAGTACTCTGTCCAGGAGTTGCAAATAGTTTCTGGTGTTTGTAGGTTATGTGTTGGCGGCCGTGTGTAGCGCTGACCCTAGGGGTGGGCTGTGTTGCGGTAGATACACCGTGGCCGGGTATGCCGGGCGCCCGTTTGGCATCTCGGGACCATGTTCACATCGTTCTGGGCCGTATGTGGAAACCTCGGCCGGACTCCCTGCGGATGGAACCTGGATAGGCGATAAACCTGGACTAGAGACTTGAGTGTTTAGGTAGGCCGTGGCCGACACCCTCGTTGGGCTTCCGCTTGAAGGTTGCCGAGTACATGTCGTGTAAACGGCGGTAAGTGGTGAAAGCGTGTATGAAGAAGTACACCCCTGCAGGGTTAACATCATCTATTCGAATAGCCGCGTCCGCGGTAAAGGACTACTTGGTTGCCTATACAGTTCATAGACAAGTTAATGGATACTACTAAAAGACTCAAGATAAGTGTGAGTACCGAGGATGGCCCTCTCGTAGGATGACGAGGGAGGATCCCCGGTGGAGTATTGTGTTGGTAAGTAGTGGACTCGTGTGCGAAAACTATTTTACTAGTGGAGTCTCGTAGGATAGCTTAGCCAAGAGTTAAAGCTGGCTTGCTGCAATAACTCCACCACCTTCTTGAGAATGAGCATGTATAGTAGGTTCTGATGTAAGACTTGCTGAGTACCTTTGTACTCATGTTTGCTTAATTACTATTTTCAAACGACAACACCACCCCCTCCGATGGGTTCTACGTAGACCTTGATGTCGACGAGTGACTAGCCACCCAGGTGGTGATCCTGGCCATGGAGGGCCCTATGTAGATAGACAGGCTTCGAGAAGCCTTCTTTCTTTCTAGTGTATGTACTCAGACTATTTGCTTCCGCATGTGCTTGTATGCTTGTATGATTTGAGTGTCGGGTCATGTGACCCCTACCTGTATGAACTTGTTATGTATGGCTCTCTGGAGCCTTTAAATAAAGTATTTGAGTTTTAGAGTTTTGTTGTGATGCCATGTTGTATTTGCACATATCGAGCATATTGTGTGTATGATTGAAATGCTTGGTATGTGTGGGATCCGACAATCTAGTTGTTTATCCTTGGCAGCCTTTCTTATGGGGAAATGTAGTCTAGTGCTCCTCGAGCCATAGTAGTCCGCTACAGCCCGGTTCACGGGAGTCCTGCTAGCCCAGCACTACTGCTCAGGACACTTGACTGGCCGGCATGTGTTTCACTTCGTTCCTATGTCTATCCCTTCGGGGAAATGTCACGCGGTGACTTCCGGAGTCCTGCCTAGCCTGCTACAGCCGGGTTCCCCGGAGTCCTGTTAGCCCAGTGCTACAGCCCGGATTCACACGCTGATGACCGACATGCTCGATGTGATTCACGTATGCCTTTCTCCATAGGTCTGTGCTACTTTGGGTTCACGACTAGCCATGTCGGCCCGGGTTCTCTATCATATAGATGCTAGCGACACTATCATACACGTGAGCCAAAAGGCGCAAACGGTCCCGGGCTATGGTAAGGCGACTAACGTGGGGATACCGTGCGTGAGGCCGCAATGTGATATGAGGTGTTACCGGCTAGATTGATGTGACTTGGAATCAGGGTCCTGACAGCGTTGGCATCAGAGCCGGACTGCCTGTAGGTTCGTTGAGCCAAACTGGTCGATGTTGAGTCTAGAAATGCTTTAGTTATATGTAGGGGAATTGATTGTGGGAGGGAACGTAAGGCTCTTTTACTCCTTTACCTTATGCCCTCTGATCTGTGTCATTCTCCTCTCATTCAACGTGGGTTAAGGACTAGGCTCTCTTCTTCTGTCAGGTTCACGTGTTACTAATCCGTAGTAGCTTATAGGATTGTTGTTACAAGCCTTAGTATAGTTTCTACTACTTTTAGTATGTTGCCACTTGAATCAGAACCCTGATATGATGTTGTCGAGTGGTATTGCCAACTGTTGTGGATGTCTCAAATCTTTTTCTGAGCATTTACAGCTGTTATGCTGTCAAATTTTCCCTAGAAATTCTAATGTCTTTGCATTGTGGTTGTGCTTTTAGATGGACACTCATGCTCAAAAGCAAGTGGTTCGCCTGACCCGGTGCCTCGATGTGCCCGGTCATACTGCTATGTTAGTCCGGGTAATGATCGAGACGGGTTACCGTTGGTATCCCGAATACACTGTCGAAGAGCAATTCCGAGACTTTAATCAAAGCCAATATTTCTGCACCGTCAGGATATTTCCTTCTTATCCTGGATCTACCGAGCCCCTCCACTGTTCCTATGGACTCGGGGTTACTATTGAGATGGCTGTGCAGGATGCTGCCTATTCCATGATGACCATCATGCGAGTCCGGACTGGCCTGCTTCGGAACACCGACTTCCGTTATATGTCAGCTTCACTCCCGGGAATGCAAGGGTATGTCTAGGCTATCTATGCTTACTCCACTCAGGAGGACTCACTAACTCGTACCACTATCGAGATGCTCGAGGATAAGGACCGAGAGAATCGGGCCTTGAGACTGGAGCTTTTCAACACCCGTGCTGATCATTGGGCCACTTTGACTCGGTTTGCACCTGCGGTGCAAGCTGGATGTATGGATACAAGGGATCTGTATCCTGTGAGATCTGCTCTGCCAGACATGGTGGATTGGCGTGATGTGGGAGGCATCACCCCACCCCATGGTCCCCGTAGGCCACCGTTTGTTGGTCCAAGACCTCATCCTAGCTCCTTTGGTCCACAAGCTCCTCAGGACCGTCTGTTCCCTGATGATCACGTTGAACTTCCAGGCTATGGAGGTGACTTCTATGAGAACTACTACAGAGCTGTCTGAGTTAGTAGTAGTATCACTAGTATTGTAATAGTTGTATCTCCACTGTCCTGCGTGACTTGTGGAATATGACTTAGTGTGTAATCAATTCCAGAGGTGTAGACAAATAATGTATAGGAGCTTGGAATGCCTCCGATGAGATGTAACGTCTTTCATCATAGTTGTACTGTAGCCTGGGCTTGTACTAAACTAAATATGGTGTGTATGACCGTTGGTATATATATGGCAGTTCTATATTACCATGACATACGGATGAACATCTCTGCATTTAGTGTTATCCATTACATTCTGCACTTCCTTGCTAAGTTGTGCCATCCTTATCTAAACTGTTGTCTTGTTTTCTCCTAGGATGGTCAACACCCGCAGCAACCCTGCTGCCCTGGAGCAGGGGGAAGCCAGTGCAGTTAGGGGTGAAAATCTGCCTCACCCGCCTTTTCTGGCCGAATTGATGCTGGAGGCGGAAAGAAACAAGTGTGAGACTAACCGCTTGCTGGAGCGGATTGAGTAGAACACTGCACGCCATCAGCGAAATGACTTGGTGTCAATCAATGACTTCATCAAGTTGTACCCACCAAAGTTTAACCATTCCGTCGAGCCCCTCGACGCGGATGACTGGCTTCGCAGCATCACCCACAAGCTACGTTCTGCCAACATAACCGAAGCTGATAAGGTTACTTATGCTGCCTATCATCTCGAAGGCCCTGCTAGCCTTTGGTGGGAAAATTTTGAAGCTATGCGCCCGGTCGGCCAAATCACTACTTGGGCTGAATTCAGTGAGGCTTTCCGTGAGCATCACATCTCGGAAGGTCTCATAGATCGCAAGAGGGAAGAGTTCTGTAATTTCACCCAAGGAAGACTGACTGTGGATGCATATAGTCGTGAATTTGGGAATCTGGCACGTTATGCTCCTGAAGAAGTATCTACCGACGCTAAGAAGTAGGCAAGGTTCCGCAAGGGACTTAGCCCTGAGCTTCGCCGCGATCTTCGTCTGCACGAGTGCACCTCCTTTCAGAAGTTGGTCAATAAAGCCATCAGTGCTGAGACAGGCCAGTCTGACTATGACGCTTCACGCAAGCACTCCCGTGATTTTGGCTCTTCATCCGGCTCTGGATCTCAGAAGCGTCGGGTGTGGATTCCAAGCACGGCACTGCCACCTAGGTTCATTCTGAGGCCATCCTTTGAGGCGCCTCTCCCCAACCAGCAGTTTGCACCGCCCAAGCCCTATGGTAGCCCCGCTGCTAATGCTGCTCCACGCCCCAATGTTGTGACATGTTTCAAGTGTGGAGAGCCGGGTCACTATAGTCGAGAGTGTCCCCAGAACAACAACCCCAATCAGTCTGGAAAGTCCGTTGGTCGTGGTAAGCCAGCAGGAAAGACAATCTACGCCAAGCCAGTCACCACTGCACGTGGCCATGTCAACTTTGTTTCAGCCGAGGAGGCTCATGAGGATCCTAACGTCGTCCTTGGTACGCTCCTTGTTAATTGCTATCCGGCATCTGTTATTTTCGATACTGGAGCATCTCATTCATTCATATCCAAGAACTATGCTCGATTGCATAACACGACATTCTATGACATGCCCACTACCATGGAAATTCAAACCCCTGGCTCTAGATGGCAAACTTCTAGAGTAAGCCATGGGAACGAAATTCTTGTTGATAGACTTGTCTTCCTTGCATCCTTAATAGCTCTCAAGTCCTCGGACATAAACATCATCTTGGGTATGGACTGGATGTCAGCTCATTATGCTAAGATTGATTGTGCCACTAGAACCGTTCAACTTACTCACCCATCGGGCAAGACAGTCAATGTCTTGACTCGAGTGGCCAAGCGCCAGCTTTACTCCCTAAATGCCAACCCCCTTCCAGACCTTGAGGATATTCCAGTAGTACGAGACTTTCCGGATGTCTTTCCCGAAGAACTGCCAGGTGTTCCACCTGACAGGGATGTCGAGTTTGTAATAGACCTTGTTCCAGGAACCGTTCCAATTTCTAGAAGACCCTATAAGATGGCACCCTTAGAACTAGCCGAGTTTAAGAACCAACTCGATGAGTCCTTGAAAAAGGGTTTCATCCATCCTAGTTCCTCTCCTTGGGCTTGCCCCATCCTCTTTGTCAAGAAGAAGGATGGAACAGATCGGATGGTTGTTGATTATCGACCTGTCAACTTGGTCACCATCAAGAACAAGTATCCGCTTCCCAGGATTAATGATCTGTATGATCAGCTCGCTGGATCCTCAATCTTTTCCAAGATGGATTTGAGGTTGGGCTACCATCAAATCAAAATCAGAAACAGGGACATTCCCAAAATGGCCTTTGTTACTCGTTATGGCCAATACGAGTACACCTTTATGTCCTTCGGTTTAACCAATGCCCCAACCACCTTCTCTCAGTTAATGAACTCGGTCTTCATGGAGTATTTGGATAAATTCGTTGTAGTATACCTCTATGACATACTCATCTACTCCAAGAATGAAGAGGAACATGCCGAACATCTAAGGCCGCTATTGACAAAACTTCGAGAGCATCGTCTTTATGCCAAGTTCTCCAAGTGTGAATTTCGGTTGCCAGAAGTGACCTATCTAGGCCATGTAATCTCTGGTAAGGGTATTGCTGTCAATCCCGAGCGAGTTCAAGCCGTCCTTGATTGGACTCCACCTGAGATGGTCAAGCAAGTTCGGAGCTTCCTTGGTTTAGCGAGCTACTGCCGCCGCTTCGTCGAGAATTTCTCCAAGGTTGCTAAACCTCTAACTGAACTCCTCAAGAAAGATAAAAAGTTCGAGTGGACCCCACAGTGCGAGTTCAGCTTTCAGGAACTGAAAAGACGCCTGACATCTGCTCCCATACTGGTACCACCAGATTTCTCCAAGGACTTTATTATCTATTGCGAAGCCTCGCGACAAGGACTAGGTTGCATACTCATGCAAGATCGTCAGGTAATTGCCTATGCTTCATGGCAATTACACCCACATGAGGAAAATTATCCCACACATGATCTAGAGCTTGCAGCTGTAGTCCATGCACTTAAAACTTGGCGACATTACCTCCTCGATAATCGTTGCGAGATCTTCACCGATCACCAAAGTTTGAAATATATCTTCACCCAACCGGATTTGAACCTCAGACAACGACGTTGGGTCGAGTTGATCTTGGATTACGACTTAGGAATAACTTACACCCCGGGCAAAGCCAATGTCATGGCTGATGCACTAAGTCGTAAATTCTATTGTAACAACCTGATGTTACAACAAAGTCAACCACTTCTCCATGAGGAATTTCGTAAGCTTAATCTTCACATTGTTCCTCGAGGATTCCTATCCACCCTGGTGGTGAAACCTACCCTTACGGATCAGATCATCAAGGCACAGAAGGTAGATCCGGGAATCTCTCGTATTAAGAGAAACATTAAGAAAGGAGTCGTGAATTGTTTCTCCATTGATGATCAAGGTGTCGTATACTTTGGAAACCGCTTAGTGGTTCCCAAGGCACGAAACCTGAGGCGGCTGATCCTTAAGGAAGCTCATGAATCCCCTCTCACCATTCATCCCGGTAGTACTAAAATGTATCAAGACCTACGCCAGAGGTTTTGGTGGACTAGGATGAAGAGAGAAATTGCTCAATACATTACTAGTTGCGACGTCTGTCGTCGTGTTAAAGCAGAGCACCAACGGCCTGCTGGCACCCTTCAACCTTTCGCTATTCCTGAGTGGAAATGGGATAAAATCAGTATGGATTTCATTACTGGGTTTCCCAGGACCAAGAGAGGGAATAATGCCATCTTCGTTGTGATCGACCATCTTTCCAAAGTAGCCCATTTCCTACCTGTTCGTGAGAGTATCACCGCTAGCCAGCTAGCTGATTTATGCATCTCCCGAATAGTATCTCTTCATGGTGTCCCATTGGAAATTAACTCAGACCATGGGAGTCTCTTCACATCTCGATTTTGGGAAAGTTTCCAAAATGCTATGGGAACTCGTCTCTCTTTTAGCACCGCCTTCCATCCTCAATCAAGTGGTCAAGTAGAGCGAGTCAATCAAATTTTGGAAGATATGCTCCGAGCTTCTGTCATCTCATTCGGAATGGGTTGGGAGAAATGCCTTACGTTCGCGGAGTTTGCTTATAACAATAGTCATCAAGCTAGCTTGGGCAAAGCTCCTTTCGAAGTTCTCTATGGACTAAAATGTCGAACGCCTCTTAACTGGTCAGAAACCGGGGAAAGACAACTCTTTGGCACGGATATGATTCAGGAAGCAGAAGAGCAGGTTCGCGTTATTCGTGAGAAATTGAAAACAGTCCAATCTCGTCAAAAGAGCCAATATGACCGTAAACATAAGCTCATGACTTATGAAGTCGGTGAGAAGGCTTAGCTTCGGGTTACTCCATTAAAGGTAACCCATCGTTTCGGTATCAAAGGCAAATTGGCTCCTCGTTACATTGGACCCTTTCGCATTCTTGCCAAATGAGGAGAAGTTGCCTACCAATTGGAACTACCTCCGCATCTTTCCAGAGTTCATGATGTCTTCCATGTTTCTCAACTCAGGCGTTGCTTCGCGGATCCTATCCGTGGAGTGGACCACAAAACGCTTGATCTACAAGATAATCTTTCATATCGAGAATATCCCGTTCGTATCCTTGATCAAGCCGAGCGTACCACTCGATGCCATAACATCAAGTTTCTCAAGGTTCAATGGTCACACCACTCTGAAAAAGAAGCCACTTGGGAAAGGGAGGATCATCTTCGACTCAAGTACCCCACCTTCTTCCCAACGGATCCTAAATATCGGGACGAGATTCTTTTGAGTGGGGGTGAGTTGTCACACCCTAGCTAGTTCAAGCATTAGAGTGTTGCATCATGTTTAAATTCCCAGAAAACTAAAATGGGGATGACAGAACCCCCAGCACCCCCCCTGGAACAACTAGGGTTTACTAAAAACTTTTTCAATGAACCTGAAATGCCCTTCTAGAAAGCCCACCCTTTTTGTTTTGGGTTAAAACCTTTGACAAAAATGGTGCACATTTTTCTAGGACATCTTAAGGTCATTGGATTAATTCTTATAGTATTAGCATTTGGGCATTTAAATGCTATAAAATATTTTAAATGCTCAAATAATCATAAACTAAAATGTTTGCAGTTGGATATATTCTAAGCAGTAGCCATGATTAATTTTATGATTTTTGGGAATGCCCTGGCATTTTTAATAAAGCCCTGAAGTTACAGAAATAATAGAATAAATAAAAAAGCAGAAAAAGAGAGAGAAAGGAACTTACCTGGCGCAACCCACCTGGCCCACTGGCCGGCCCAGCACTGTGCTGGCCCGTGCCAGTCATCGCCTACCTCTGCCAGTAGGTAGAGGAGGGACACGGCGCGCGCGCCCGAGCTCGCCACGCCACCTCCCTGCTCCTCTGCTTCACCTGGCCACCGCCTCGATGCCGCGAACGCCTCCTCGGTGTCGCCCCGACCTGCCCGACACCTCACACTTCCCCCCTACTCTCTCCCTCGCTCCCTCGATGCCATGGCCGACATAGCCGCGCCCGCGACGTCATGAAACCCGCAGCCACCGCCATCCACTCGTTGCCTCGCCATGCCAAAAAGTTCTGCCGTCGTCCACTACTTCGCCTCGACCCATCCCCGAGCGCTCGTCGCCCCGGAGACGCTGCACCGAGCTCATGCCGATCCGCCATCGCCGGAGATCCCCCTCGCCGCCCCGCTCGCTCCAGCTCTTCCCCGAGCTCGCCGTTCGCTCCCCTGCAACCGCAGTGAGCCACTGACCCTTCTCCCCCTCTTCGTTCTAGCTCTCATGCACCGTACGCGCCGCCTCGAGTTCGCCCGCACGCGCCGCCGCCTGTGCTCGCCGCCGATGATTCTCCGGCCAGCTAATGGTCCGGCCGTCGTGCCCAGGTTCCTCCCCTTGCCGCGTAGAGCACGTACGTGCCCCGCATGAGCGACCACGACCGTCACAACGACGACCCCGACCTCACCCGAGCCCCGGCGACCGCCAAGGTCGACGCCGGCGATGACTCCGGCCACCCCAGGCCTAACCACCTACACCACTCGATGCGGACGAGTGCCCGCGTCATTTAGATGCCCTCCGCCAGCCATTTGGTCGCCGGAGGAAGAAACCCGCACCCCTCCACCGTCCCTGGCCTTGCCGGCGACGAGCCCCGGGTCAACTTCGGCGAGTTTGACCCGGGTTGACCCCTGTTTGACTTTCCCCTGACTCACTAACGTGTGGGCCCCAGGCCACTAATTAAACTAGGTTAGTATTAGTTTAACACTAACTAAACTTAGTTAGTTAGTTTACACTAATAGACGGGACCCACAGGTCAGTGTTGACCTGGACCGTCTCAGTTGACCGCTGACGTCACACTGACGCCAGGCTGACACAGTAAATCCTTTTCTAGATTTATTCTTTAATAGGAAATTCCAGAAAAATAGCCAAAACTTCTAAAAATCATAGAAAATCAACCATAGCTCCAAATCAAACAAATTATATATGATTTTTGATCAGAAAAAATCAATCTATCCATTGGTAATGGTTTCATGCATGATAAAACAAGATGGCATTGCTGTTTAAGCAAAATAAGATAATGCACTAATAAGGCTATGTTAAATGAACTAACATTTGAATCTTTGATTCAAATGGGTTCATTCCTTTCTGTTTTAGCTTGCGTTAGGCCAAGACACATTCATATTTCCATGTCATAGCATGCATCATATTGTTGCATATCGTCAAGTATTGATTATGTTTGGTGTGTCTTTCGTGGTAGGTTCTCCCTCCGAGGATAACCCCGAATATCCATCTGAAGGGCAGTACCCTACTACCACCACATCAGGCAAGCAACCCATTGATCATTCCGATACAAACCCATGTTCTCGCTTCTGCTCTTGTTTACTGCATTAAGACAACTGATTCAAACTGCTGTGTGCTACGGTAGTTGAACCCTTATCCTCTGCATGACCTGTCATTGCCACAGTAACTAGATGAAACCCACTAGCATGTGTAGGAGTTGATTGAGCCTTGTATGTGTTTCCTACCTTGCTATGCCTGCTATGCTTAGAGTTGTGTCAGGTCTGGTTCATCTGGGTGATGGGCTAGAGTGAAATGATTATGTCGGTAATGTGAGGGATGTGTTGAACATGTGTTGGTAAAGGTATCGATGAGAGGCCATGTAGGAGTACATGGTGGGTTGTTTCATTGAGGCCGTCCCTAAGAACTGAGATCTGTATGTGTGATTTAAGATTCAGTTACTACCATACATTGGGCCCAAAACCAATGGACCCTCTTGGCTTCTTAATCACCCTAGTACTCTGTCCAGGAGTTGCAAATAGTTTCTGGTGTTTGTAGGTTATGCGTTGGCGGCCGTGTGTAGCGCTGACCCTAGGGGTGGGCTATGTTGTGGTAGATACAACGTGGCCGGGTATGCCGGGCGCCCGTTTGGCGTCTCGGGACCCTGTTCACATTGTTCGGGGCCGTATGTGGAAACCTTGGCCGGACTCCCTACGGATGGAACCTGGATAGGCGATAAACATGGACTAGAGACTTGAGTGTTTAGGTAGGCCGTGGCCGACACCCTCGTTGGGCTTCCGCTTGAAGGTTCCGAGTACATGTCGTGTAAACGGCGGTAAGTGGTGAAAGCATGTATGAAGAAGTACACCCCTGCAGGGTTAACATCATCTATTCGAATAGCCGCATCCGCGGTAAAGGACTACTTGGTTGCCTATATAGTTCATAGACAAGTTAATGGATACTACTAAACGACTCAAGATAAGTGTGAGTACCGAGGATGGCCCTCTCGTAGGATGACGAGGGAGGATCCCCGGTGGAGTATTGTGTTGGTGAGTAGTGGACCCGTGTGCGAAAACTATTTTACTAGTGGAGTCTCGTATTATAGCTTAGCCAAGAGTCAAAGCTGGCTTGCTGCAATAACTCCACCACCTTCTTGAGAATGAGCATGTATAGTAGGTTCTGATGTAAGACTTGCTGAGTACCTTTGTACTCATGTTTGCTTAATTACTGTTTTCAGACGACAACACCGCCCCCTCCGATGGGTTCTACGTAGACCTTGATATCGACGAGTGACTAGCCACCCAGGTGGTGATCCTGGCCATGGAGGGCCCTATGTAGATAGACAGGCTTCGAGAAGCCTTCTTTCTTTCTAGTGTCTGTACTCAGACTATTTGCTTCCGCATGTGCTTGTATGCTTGTATGATTTGAGTGTCGGGTCATGTGACCCCTACCTGTATGAACGTGTTATGTATGGCTCTCTGGAGCCTTTAAATAAAGTACTTGAGTTGTAGAGTTTTGTTGTGATGCCATGTTGTATTTGCACATATCGAGCATATTGTGTGTATGATTGAAATGCTTGGTATGTGTGGGATCCGACAATCTAGTTGTTTATCCTTGGCAGCCTTTCTTATGGGGAAATGTAGTCTAGTGCTCCCCGAGCCATAGTAGTCCGCTACAGCCCAGTTCACCGGAGTCCTGCTAGCCCAGCACTACTGCTCAGGATACTTGACTGGCCGACATGTGTTTCACTTCGTTCCTATGTCTGTCCCTTCGGGAAAATGTCATGCCGTGACTTCCGGAGTCCTGCCTAGCCTGCTATAGCACGGGTTCCCTGGAGTCCTGTTAGCCCAGTGCTACAGCCCAGATTCACACGCTGATGGCTGACATGCTTGATGTGATTCACGTATGCCTGTCTCCATAGGTCTGTGCCTATTTGGGTTCATGACTAGCCATGTCGGCCCGGGTTCTCTGTCATATGGATGCTAGCGACACTATCATATACGTGAGCCAAAAGGCGCAAACGGTCCCGGGCCATGGTAAGGCGACTCCCGTGGGGATACCGTGCGTGAGGCCGCAATGTGATATGAGGTGTTACCGGCTAGATCGATGTGACTTGGAATCAGGGTCCTGACATGTGTGGTGGCTGCAATAAGTGGAGGGGGGCCACCAGGGGCCCACGAGGCGGGGGCGCACCCTGGACCCTCGTGGCTAGGTGTTGGCTCCCCCTAATGTGTTCTCAGTGCCAGATATTCTCAAATATTCCAGAAAAATCATATTAAATTTTCAAGGCATTTGGAGAACTTTTATTTTCGAGGTATTTCTTATTGCACGTATAATTCAGAAAACTGACAGAAATTACTATTTTTGCATTATTTAATATAAATAACAGAAAGTAAAAAGAGGGTACAGAGAGTTGTGTTTTCTACATTCATCCATCTCATGCTCATCAAAAGGAATCCACCAACAAGGTTGATTAGGTCTTGTTAACAAACTCATTTCAAATAACATGAAACCGGAGAATTTTCGCATAACATTAGGTTACCTCAACGGGGATATGCACATCCCCAACAATAAGAATATCATATTTCTTCTTGACAATAGGAAGAGGAAATTTGAAACCTCCAATAGTAATTGTTGCAATTTTTCAAATAGAATTGATACTGTGGACTTGAGGTTGTTTCCTCGGAATGTGTACGGTGTGCTCATTTCCATTAACATGAAAAGTGACATTGCCTTTGGTGCAATCAATAACAGCCCCTACAGTATCGTCCTCGGGAATATCAAGAATAACAAAGTCCGTTAAAATAGTAATGTTTGGAACCACAACAGGCACATCCTCACAAATACTGACAGGTATAGCAGTTGATTTATCAGCCATTTGCAAAGATATTTCAGTAGGTGTCAACTTATTCAAATCAAGTCTACGATATAAAGAGAGATGCGTAACACTAACACCTGCTCCAAGATCACATAAAGCAGTTTTAACATAGTTTCTTTTAATGGAGCATGGTATAGTTGGTACTCCTAGATCTCCAAGTTTCTTTGGTATTCCACCCTTAAAGATACAATTAGCAAGCATCGTGGAAATTTCAGCTTCTGGTATCTTTCTTTTATTAGTAACCATTTCCTTCATATATTTAGCATAAGGATTCATTTTAAGCATATCAGTCAAACACATACGCAAAAAGATAGGTCTAATCATTTCAGCAAAGCGCTCAGAATCCTCATCATCCTTTTTCTTGGATGGTTTAGGAGGAAACGGCATGGGTTTCTAAACCCATGGTTCTCTTTTTTACCGTGCTTACTAGCAAAAAAGTCTCTCTTATCATAACATTGATTCTTTGATTGTGGGTTATCAAGATCAACAGCAGGTTCAATTTCTACATCATTACTATTGCTAGGTTGAGCATCAACATGAATATCATCATTAACATTATCACTAGGTTCATGTTCATTACCAGATTGTGTTTCAGCATCAGAGATAGAAAGATCATTAGGATTCCTAGGTGTGTCTACAACAGGTTCACTAGAAGCATGCAAAGTCCTATCTTTTTTTTCTTTTTTCTTCCTCTTAGAAGGACTAGGTGCAACAATGTTATTTCTCTGAGAATCCTGCTCAATTCTCTTAGGGTGGCCCTCAGGATACAAAGGTTCCTGAGTCACTTTACCACCTCTAGTTGCAACTCTAACAGCAAAGTCATTATTCTTACTATTCAATTCATTGAGCAAATCATTCTGAGCTTTAAGTACTAGTTCTACTTGAGTGGTAACCATAGAAGCATGTTTACTAATGAGTTTAAGTTCACCTTTAACTCTAGACATATATTCACCCATGTGTTCAATCATATAAGCATTGTGTTTTAGTTGTCTACCAAAATAAGCATTAAAATCTTCTTGCTTAACCATAAAGTTATCAAATTCATCCAAACATTGGCTAGCAACCTTAGCAGGAGGGATTTCAGCTTTATCATATCTATAGAGAGAATTTACCTTTACTTGTGTTGGGTTATCAAGACCGTGTGTTTCTTCAATAGGTGATGAATTAAGACCATGTATTTCTTCAACAGGAGGTAAATTCTTAACATCTTCAGCTTTTATACCTTTTTCTTTCATAGATTTCTTTGCCTCTTGCATACATTCAGGACCGAGAAATAGAATACCCCTTTTCTTCGGGTTGGCTTAGGAGTTGGTTCAGGGAGTGTCCAATTATTTTCATTGGTCAACATATTATTCAATAGCAATTTAGCTTGATCAACAGTTCTTTCCCTGAAAACACAACCAACACAACTATCTAGGTAATCTCTGGAAGCATTGGTTAGTCCATTATAAAAGATATCAAGTATTTCATTTTTCTTGAGAGGATGATCAGGCAAAGCATTAAGTAATTGGAGAAGCCTCCCCCAAGCTTGTGGGAGACTCTCCTCTTCAATTTGCACAAAATTATATATTTCCATTAAAGCAACTTGTTTCTTATGAGCTGGGAGATATTTAGCAGAGAAGTAGTAAATCATATCCTTGGGACTACGCACACAACCAGGATCAAGAGAATTAAACCATATCTTAGCATCACCCTTTAATGAGAACGGAAATAACTTAAGGATATAATAGTAGCGAGTTTTCTCATCATTAGTGAACAGGGTAGCTATATCATTTAATTTAGGAAGATGTGCCACAATAATTTCAGATTCATAGCCATAGAAAGGATCAGATTCAACCAAAGTAATTATATCAGGATCAACCGAGAAATCATAATCCTTATCAGTAATAAAGATAGGTGATGTAGCATAAGCAGGATCATATTTCATTCTAACATTTAGAGATTTTTCTTCCAGCTTAGCTAATAGTTTCTCAAGATCACTTCAATCATTGCAGGCAAGAAAGTCTCTCGTAGTTTCTTCATCCATAACATAAACCTCAGGCACAATAGGCAATTCATATCTAGGGGGAGAATCTTCATCATCACTTTCATCAATATTATTAGTTTCAATAATTTCATTCTCTCTAGCCCTAGCAAGTTGTTCATCAAGAAATTCACCAAGTGGCATAGTAGTATCAAGCTTAGAAGTAGTCTCATCATAAGTATCATGCATAGCAGAAGTGGCATCATCAATAACATGTGACATATCAGAATTAATAGCAGAAGCAGGTTTAGATGTCGCAAGCTTACTCAAAACAGAAGGTGAATCAAGTGGAGAGCTAGATGGCAGTTCCTTACCTCCCCTCGTAGTTGAGGGAAAAATCTTGGTTCTTTCATCTTTCAAGTTCTTCATAGTGACCAGCAGATATAAATCCCAAGTGACTCAAAGAATAGAGATATGCTCCCTGGCAACGGTGCCAGAAAATGGTCTTGATAACCCACAAGTATAGGGGACCGCAACAGTTTTCAAGGGTAGATTATTCAACCCAAATTTATTAATTCAACACAAGGGGAGCCAAAGAATATTCTCAAGTATTAGTAGCTAAGTTGTCAATTCAACCACACCTGGAAACTTAATATCTGCAGCAAAGTGTTTAGTAGCAAAGTAATATGATAGTAGTGGTAACGGTAGCAAAAGTAATATTTTTGGGTTTTGTAGTGACTGTAACAGTAGCAGCGGAAAAGTAAATAAGCGAAGAATAATATATGAAAAGCTCGTAGGCAATGGATCGGTGATGGAGAATTATGTCGGATGCGATTATTCATGCAACAGTTATAACATAGGGTGATACAGAACTAGCAACAGTTCATCAATGTAACTTAGGCATGTATTCCGAATATAGTCGTACATGCTTATGGAAAAGAACTTGCATGCCATCTTTTGTCCTACCCTCCCATGGCAGCGGGGTCCTATTGGAAACTAAGGGATATTAAGGCCTCCTTTTAATAGAGTACCAGACCAAAGCATTAACACATAGTGAATACATGAACTCCTCAAACTACGGTCATCACCAGGAGTGGTCCTGATTATTGTCACTTCGGGGTTGCCGGATCATAACACATAGTAGGTGACTATATACTTGTAAGATAAGATCAAGAACTCACATATATTCATGAAAACATAATAGGTTCAGATCTGAAATCATGGCACTCGGGCCCTAGTGACAAGAATTAAGCATAGCAAAGTCATAGCAACATCAATCTCAGAACATAGTGGATACTAGGGATCCAACCCTAACAAAACTAACTCGATTACATGATAAATCTCGTCCAACCGACCGTCCAGCAAGCCTACGATGGAATTACTCACGCATGGCAGTGAGCATCATGGAATTGGCGATGGAGGAAGGTTGACGATGACGATGGCGACGGATTCCCCTCTTCGGAGCCCCGAACGGACTCCAGATCAGCCCTCCCGAGAGAGAATAGGGCTTGGTGGTGGCTCCATATCGTAAAACGCGATGAATCCTTCTCTCTGATTTTTTTCTCCCCGAACACGAATATATAGAGTTGGAGTTGAGGTCGGTGGAGCACTAGGGGGCCCTCAAGGTAGGGGGCGCGCCTAGGGTGGTAGTTGCGCCCCCACCCTCGTGGATAGGGTGTGGGCCCCTGGCCTTGATTATTTCGCCAATTTTTTTATTAATTCCAAAAATAATCTCCGTTGATTTCCAGGTCATTCCGTGAAATTTTATTTCTGCACAAAAATAACACCATGGCAATTCTGCTGAAAACAACATTAGTCCGGGTTAGTTCCATTCAAATCATGCAAGTTAGAGTCCAAAATAAGGGAAAAAGTGTTTGGAAAAGTAGATACGACGGAGATGTATCAGGCAGGCCGGAGACACAGCTGCATGAAATTCTTTGGGCCATCCATGACGGAAAAAAACCATGGTAGAAGCGAGGGCAAGGAAAATATCAGGGTGTTCCCGCACGGCGGGTGGTCGGGGCCGAGCGATGTGCGTTTCTCTCGTACGCGCGCGCGCGTGGGTGCGAGGCGTTGGGCTCTAACTGAACCCGAGTGAGGCGTTGGGCTCTAACTGAACCCGAGCGATTGCACAGTAGGATACACATTAATGTACCCAACTGATCGATCGATGGTTGTTAACTGAATCCGATCAAGCGATTCCTTCGCTACTGTTGCTAACTGAAGTCGATCGATGCTGCCTCTGGATGAACAGTGAGCATTGCTGGGGGGTGTGGATGAACAGTTCCCGGTGGGGGTGGATGAACAGGTCCCCGTGGCGTTGCCTCTGGATGAACAGGACCCCGATCGATCGAGTTGGTTGGGGCTAGATGAACATGACCCTGTGGAGGGCTGGATGAACGGGATCACCCCGTGGAGGGCTGAATGAACAGTAGACGGTGGAGGGCTAGATGAACAGTAGACGATGGAGGGATGGTTGAATAGGAGCCCGTGGAGAGGGTTGGTTGAATAGTAGCCGGTGGAGTAGCGTGCGGTGGAGGCTGGATGAACAGGAGCCCGTGGATGAACAGTCGGAGGTGGAGGCTGGAGGAGGTCAACGGTCGATGAACAGTAGCCCGTGGAGGCTGGAGGGGGTCGATGGTGGAGATGAACAGTATCTCGTGGAGTCCCGTTTTGCGGTATGGCACACCACTCTCGATGAATAGGACCCCCATTTAGACAGTAGCACTCCAACACAAGTCTGTTTCCTTCATTTTGCGGTACGCCACACCCCTCCCGTTGAACAGGACCCCCGTTTCAATTGTAGGAGGTTCGTTTCCTCTGTTTTGCGGTACGCCAGACCCCTCCCGATGAACATGATCCTGTTTCGACCGTGGCCGGTCGAACACAAGGCCGTTTCCTCCGTTCTGCGGTACGCCAGGCCTCGTTTCCATCGGCTGTTCCATCCAAGCCCTCCCGATGAACACGACGACGCATTCCGTTCCGACCCAGCCGGTTGGCTCCCCATGAACACGAGACGATGCAGTTTCTCTGTTCCGACCTAGCCATGTACACAAGCCGTGGCCGTACGTATGCGCGAGTAGGTGTTCGAGACCCCGCCCGTATGTACGTACCTGGCCGTATTTTCTTTCTTGCACACTGGCCGATGTACGTACCTGTACACGCTACGTGCGTGCCTCTACTACGACACGTGCGCGCCTCTACATTGACCAGTATGTACATACATGTTCGCGACCAGAATGACAACGCTACATACACTTTGACCAGGTGGGTCCCGACTGTCAGGCACTTCCTTGCGTGCGAAGATGTAGCTAGTGGGTCCTAGCAGTCAGGGGGGTGAATCGTTTTTTTGCCCGGACCCACTTCCTTGCGTGCGAAGATGTAGCTGATGGGTCCCAACAGTCAAAGGGAAATGTTTTTTTCGCGAAATACGATGGTCCGTTCGGTGGGTCCCCGCTGTCAAGTGGAGGAATAATTATTTTGCGCATAATAAGGAGGCACTTCCTTGCTGTGTCCGTGGACCCAACTATCAACCTCTCCACATATAGCCCACGTCCGATGGAAGCCGTTCCTTGACCATGTTTACCACGCTGCGCCAAGAGCATCAGGGCGGTGGACGACAGCGAGGCCTAGGAAGGGGACGGGGTGGAGCCGGGGAAGATGCGATAGTGGATGCCCACGCGTAGAGGAGTATGATGGTTCACTAGTTCGCTGCGGTGTGAGGCTACCGTTGCCGCAGAATAACAGGGGGTGTGGCTGAGTAGAGGGATGGCCTGGCCAGCGGTGGGAGTAGTACGGGGCGGTGAGGCCTCCGGCGCATCATAGCCGGCCACGGGAGGCAGGAGCATGAGGCACGACCGATGCTGGTTTGGGCGGCTGGAGCAAGAAGAGCAGAGGTTGAAGAAGCACTACGGCCGTTGGATGGACATCGTAGGGTCACTAGAGCTAGAATCGTGCATATTGACTAAGTTGACAAAGCCCTCCGTCCCCGTCAACTTAGTAGGCCCACAAGTCAGCCTGCCACTATACTAGGAGCTAGCAGGGGCAGTATTCATTTTTTTGTGCGTAATAAGGAGGCACTTCCTTGCGTGCGAAGATGTAGCTGGTGGGTCCCAGCAGTCAGAGGGGAAACATTTTTTCACGAAATACAGTGGCCCATCCGGTGCGTCCCTGCTGTCAGGTGGAGGAATAATTATTATTCGCGTAATAAGGAGACACTTCCTTGCGGCCACCATGGACCCAGTTGTCAGCCTCTCCATGTACAGTACTCTTCCGATGGAAGTCGTTCCTTGACCACGTTGACCACGCCGGGCCGAGAGCACGAGGGCGGTGGATGGCGGTGAGGCCCAGGAAGGGGACGATGCGGAGCCGGGGAAGACGCAGCAGTGGAAGCCCGCGAAAAGAGGAGTACGAGGGTTCATTGGTTCGGCTACGGTGTGAGGCTACCGTCGTCGCAGAATAACAAGGGGTTCAAAGTGCAACTATCCCTAGGTGGTTTTGGTAATTCCTAACAACATATAGTTCATTGAGCTAATGCTATTCCAAGATTAATATTTCAGGAAAAGCTCAATGAATGGCATGGAATGGATGAGGAAAGTGGACCCCTCAAAATACTAAGGACAAAAAGATTGGCTCAAGCTCAAAGCTCAAGACTCTACATTTTATATTTTAGTGATCCAACATCACATTGAGTCTATAGGAAAAGCCAATACTATCAAGGAGGGATGAGGTGTTGTTTAATGAGGTTCTTGCATCATAGTGCTTAGTGATATGCTCCAAAACCCTCAACTACCTTCCCACATCCACATGACCTAAACCAAAAGTCGAACTCGGCCCGACCAATTCTTTCTATCCGGTGCCACCGAGTTCCAAATGTCATAGCCACTGCCACAAACCCTAGGCAAATCGGTCGCACCAATAGGGATTTCGGTCACACCGAGATGGGGTTGTAATCTCTCTGTTTCCCTTCGTAACGATTCGGTCCTACCGAGATGAGCGATCGGTCCCACCGAGATTGCAATGTAAACTCTCTGTTTTCCCTTCGTAACGTTTCGGTCTCACCGAAATGAGCGATCGGTCCCACCGAGTTTACCTGACCAACTCTCTGGTTAGCTTATTACCAAAATCGGTCCCACTGAGTTTGTGTAATCGGTCACACCGAGATTAGGTTATGCCCTAACCCTAACTATATCAGTCTTACCGAGTTGCATCTCAGTCCCACTGAAAATCCTAACGGTCACTAGGTTTGCTAAATCGGTCCGACCGAGTTTCTCAATTCGGTCTCACCGAGATTGGTAAATTATGTGTAACAGTTAGTTTTTGTGTGGAGGCTATATATACCCCTCCACCCACTCTTCATTCATGGACAGAGCCATCAGAACATACCTACACTTCCAATACACATTTTCTGAGAGAGAACCACCTACTCATGTGTTGAGGCCAAGATGTTCCATTCCTACCATATGAATCTTGATCTCTAGCCTTCCCCAAGTTGCTTTCCACTCAAATCTTCTTTCCACCAAATCCAAATCACGTGAGAGAGAGTTGAGTGTTGGGGAGAATATCATTTGAAGCACAAGAGCAAGGAGTTCATCATCAACACACCATTTGTTACTTCTTGGAGAGTGGTCTCTCCTAGATTGGCTAGGTGCCACTTGGGAGCCTCCGACAAAGATTGTGGAGTTGAACCAAGAAGTTTGTAAGGGCAAGGAGATCGCCTACTCCGGGAAGATCTACCGCTAGTGAGGCAAGTCCTTCGTGGGCGATAGCCATGATGGGATAGACAAGGTTGCTTCTTCATGGACCCTTCGTGGGTGGAGCCCTCCGTGGACTCGCACAACCGTTACCTCCGTGGGTTTAAGTCTCCATCAACGTGGATGTACGATAGCACCACCTATCGGAACCACGACAAAAACATCCGTATCTCCAATTGCGTTTGAATTCTCCAAACCCTTCCCTTTACATTCTTGCAAGTTGCATGCTTTACTTTCCGCTACTCATAGACTCTTTGCATGCTTGCTTGAATTGTGTTAAGGTTGCTTGACTTGTGCTAAGATAGCTAAAATCTACCAAAGACTAAAATTGGGAAAATGATAGATTTTTAATTGGTCAAGTAGTCTAATCACCCCCCTCTAGACATACTTTCGATCCTACAAGTGGTATCAGAGCTTTGGTCTCCATTTGGTTTGATCTCCATAGCTTTTGATGGTCATAGACTTGGTTTCACAACCTAGGAGAGTATGGCGTCTAGCGAGGGAAACTACCACCGTAGAGGTCCTTACTTTGATGGCACTAATTTTGCTAGTTGGAAGCATAAGATGAAAATGCATATTCTTGGACATAACCCCGCCGTTTGGGATATTGTGTGTGTTGGCTTGCAAGGTGAATTCTTTGATGGGAGAGAACCAAATTGTGAAGCTACCGCGGATGAGTTGAAGATGCTACAATACAACGCTCAAGCTTGTGATATCCTCTTCAACGGATTGTGCCCCGAAGAATTCAACAAAATCAGTCGTCTTGAGAATGCAAAGGAAATTTGGGATACTTTGATTGATATGCACGAAGGTACCGACTCCGTCAAGGAATCCAAGTTGGATGTGCTTCAAAGTCAACTTGACAAGTTCAAAATGAAGGATGGTGAAGGTGTCGCTGAAATGTACTCTAGGCTTGCTCTTATCACAAATGAGATTGCCGGCTTAGGAAGTGAAAAGATGACCGACAAATTTATCATCAAGAAGATCCTAAGAGCCTTGGATGAAAAATACGATAACGTATGCACATTGATCCAAATGATGCCAAATTACAAAGATCTCAAGCCAATGGAAGTCATTGGAAGAATTGTTGCTCATGAGATGTCACTCAAGGATAAGGAGGAACTTCACAACAAATCAAGTGGTGCTTACAAAGCCTCATGCGAAGCCCCCACATCATCAAGTGAGAAACAAACCTTCAATGAAGAATTGAGCTTAATGGTGAAGAACTTCAACAAATTGTACCAGAGTAGGAGCAAAGAGAGAAGCTCCAAGTCAAGGTCCTACAATGACAAAAGATCTTCTAGTCGAGAGCGAAACTGCTACAATTGTGGAAGACCCGGACACTACTCCAATGAGTGTACGGCTCCCCATAAGAGAAGAGAAGATTCTCCCAAAAGAAGAAGTAGAAGAGAAGAATCACCATCAAGGGAGAGAAGGAGCAGGGATGATCGATATGAACAAAGATCCTCACGGAGAAGCAACGATTCGGAAAGGAAGGACAAGTCATCAAGGAGCTACACAAAACGAAGACATCAAGCTCATGTTGGTGAATGGGTATCCGGCTCCGACTCCGACAATGACTCCGAGAGAAGCTAGCACTCTGACTCTGAATATACTCAAGATGAACGTGTTGCTGGTCTAGCACTTGTGTCAACCAACTCCTACGACATATTTGATTCACCAAATGAAGGAATTGGAAGATGCTTCATGGCCCAAGGTCCAAAGGTATCACACCCCAAGTATGTTGATTTCAATAGTGATGAAGATGACTTGTTAGGTGATGATGATTTACTTGTTGACAACTATAGTGATGAATACTATGATGAAACAAATGACAATGATAAGGAGAAGATTGAGTCTCTAACTAAAGAACTAAACACTCTTATGTTAGCTCATGAAACTATCTTAGGAGATCATCGAGAACTTTTAAGGACTCATGAGAAATTACATTTTGAGAAGCTCAATCTTGAGCAAGAGCATGAGTTCTTAAAGGCAATCAATGATGATCTTCGCAAGAAAAGTTCTTCTTACATTGCCAAACGTTTACTCTTATCCACTTACATGCCTCAAGTCAAGAACAAGAAGGATTCTTCTTCTAGTAGTAACAATAATCATGCTAAATCCAATATTGTTGCTTCTAGTAGTTCTCTTCATTCCACTAACGATTCTCTTAGACAAGTTACACTTGAGCAAGAAAATAGCTTATTGAAGGGAATTATAGAGAAAGGTGTTTACAAGAGCCTTGCCGGGAGTAAGCAATCCGAGGAAATTGTACGCAAGCAAGGAAGGCACCGGAAGAATCAAGGTATTGGTTTTGAACGAAAGTTCAATGCCAATGGAGTTGAGTGGGAAGAAGATCAATACCCCAAGACAAAGTTTGTTCCTCAACAAGAGAAGTATGATCCTACTTCATCCAAAGGGACACAAGCTCAAGATGATCTTCCACCACCAGACCACAAGCAAAAAGGCAAGGACAAGCTTCAAGAGGAAATTGATGCATTTGAAGAAGCTCCTAAGGCCTTGGTCAAGTGGGTTCCCAAGGCTACATCAAGTTCCACTTCATCGAGTACAACTACAACTCCGAGGATTCCCATCAAGATGGTGTGGATCCCGAAGAAGAAGAACTAGAGAGTTCTTGAGGGTGACTCCGCCAACATACTTCACTCTTATCATTTTGGCAAGAACAAGTGCAATCAACTTCCAGATCTTGCACTAGTTCAAGGAGTCACAAACCCTCTTGCTGGTAAGACAAGGGACAAGGTAACCTAAAGCTTTCATAGACATCATCTTGTGTGTGCATCACTCTATGTCTATGGATATCCTTGTTTGTTCCTTGTGGGACTAACCTGTGTAGGTATTGAAAGTGCAACTCACTCCAAAGGATAGCTCCAAATGATATACATCAACATAGAGCATCCACATCTTCAACACCTACATGAAGTCATCATCGACAAAACCCAAGGTTAGTTCATCCCTCTTAGGGGGGGTCTCACATCTAGGGGGAGCTTTACTCTAACAATTGAGTTAAAGCAACTCTAATGGTGTGAACACAACAACACTTTATGTAAAAGTGGTAACCCCACTTGTGCTTAAACAATGAGTATGACCTATGATCAAATGTTCTCATTTGACTCCTAAGTCAATATACTCATATATAGATGAACTAGTCATCGCCAATTGCTTGATAGATGCTATAATTGTTTGTGCATGCTTTGCCATATATTTCAATTGCCATTTTATTGTGTGAGCATGTTGGTTGCATAATTTACTCATTCGAGGACATCCACTTGTTGTTTTGATTGATTGGTTTCCTTTTCTTTTGGCCAAGTGGATGGACAAGAATGCCTAAGAACCATCTCTAGCTATCTATGCTTTTCTCGTCTCAAACTCTATTCATGCTGCATCTCAAAATTTGATCAACTCAGATTCGAACCACTCTGTGTGAGGAGCACTCGGAGTCCCTGATTCGTCATAGACTTAAACTTCCAAAACTTCTTTGTGCATTTCGGTCTGACCGATTCACCCATTTCGGTCATACCGAGATCACTAAGTCGATCTCGGTGCAACCGATTTGAACTTTTTGGTCACACCGAGTTGTAGTAATTGCTTGCAGTTATGCATCTCGGTGCCACCGAGTTGTTCCACTCGGTCACACCGACAGGGTCGGGCTATATATATCCATGGGTCAAATTTTGGAAAACTTCCCGAACCTCCTCGACCCGCGCTTAGCCTGCTCTGCCTCCAGGGTCTCCGGATCGTCTACCTCGTCACCAGCCGCCTCCTGCCATTGGTCTCCGCTGCCGTCAACGGGAATCATCCCCGCCGTTGCCGCCGTAGCGAGTTCATCGCCGAACTAGGGTATGAACTCGATCACTGTGCTATCCCTATCTAATTCCTAGCACATTGTGTTCACCATGTATCTTGCCACGATTGAGATCATTCTTATCCAGTCAAAACACTCTGTAGTTTAGTCGTGAATTGAAAATCTAGGGTTAGGTTTCTGCCGAAACCATCTCGGACCCACCGAGTTGTAGAACTCGGTACCACCGATTCGGCTCAGCCCATTGCACATGTGATTCTCGGTTTGACCGAGAATTGCAAATCGGTGTGACCGAGTTCAGGACTTTGTGAAACCCTAGCAGTCTTGGTGCCACTGAACTGTGACTCGGTCTGACCGAGTTCAATAGTTTAGGTTCCAACAGCTGCTTCGGTATCACCGAGTTTACAAATCGGTAGATCCGAAATGCTTTCTATGGAAAACTAAAACTAAGTTTTTGACTCATTCTTTTGCAAAAACCTCTGCATTTTGTGATGCTCATCCACTCTATCTCATCTATAATCTATTCATAGGGTCTGCTGTCAGTGTTTGCAATATGTCTGATCAGAGTGACAGCCAGAATAAGTCTGAGGAGCAGGTTCACTTGAGTGAGGGCACTAGTCCCTCTAGTAGCTCAGATGATGGCAGCAGGAGCACCCCGAGCAACTTACCCAAAGCTGCCACTAGGGCCAGCAAGAAAAGAACTTCAGAGTCAGAGGATGAAGACTATGTGGCTGAGGAAGAATAAACCACCTCAAAGTGGAAAGTCCTGAAGAAGGAATATGGCACAGCTGCTGCCACCAAGCCAGTCACGAAGCAAATGATTCCTGCCAAGAGAAATCCAATGTCTAAGGCCAAAGCATCTACTCAAGAGACTTTGGGATCTGCACCCAAAGAGTAGGTTGTGGAAGAGAAGAAGAGGAAAGAGAGGGTCAAAAAGACCACTGCTAGAGTGCTTGTGTCAGGACCCCGACTCAATGCCACATCGATCTAGCATGTAACACCTCATATCACTTTGCGGCCTCACGCACGGTATTCCCACGGTTGTCGCCTTACCTTTGCCCGGGACCGTTTGCGCCTTTTGGCACACGTATATGACAGTGTCGGTAGCATCCATATGATAAGGAGCCCGGGCTGACATGGCTAGTCGTAAACCCAAAGTGGCACAGACTTACAGGGACAGGCATCCATGACCCAGCATCGAACGTGTCGGTCATCAGCGAGTGAATCCAGGCTGTAGCACTGGGCTAGCAGGACTCCGGTGAACCAGGCTGTAGCGGGCTAACAGGACTCCGGTATTCATCGCATGACATTTCCCCGAAGGGACAGACACAGGAACGAAGAAGGACACATGCCGGCCAGCCTAAGTGTTCCGGAGCAGTAGCAAGCTACCATGGCTCAGTGAAACACTAGGAGACATTTCCCGGTAAGAGAGGCTACTAAAGATAAACAACTAGATGGTCAGATCCCACACATACCAAGCATTTCAATAACATACACACAATATGCTCAATATGTGCAATACAACATGGCATCACAAAATGACTCTACGACTCAAGTAGTTTATTCAATAGGCTCCGAGGAGCGAGACATTACAAACATGGGTCTCATGACCCAACAATCAGAGCATACAAGTCAAAGCACAAGCAGAAGCTATCATGTCTGAGTACAGACATCTATAAATGAAAAAGGCTGAGAAGCCTGACTATCTATCAGATCCTGCCGAGGGCACAAGATCGTAGCTGAGGTATCAAGCTATACGTCGAAGACCACGCGGAAATACTAGTGAGACTGAAGTCTCTCTGCAAAAACATAAAATAGGCAAACGTGAGTACAAATGTACCCAGCAAGACTTACATCAGAACCATCTACATATGCATCATTATCAACAAAGGGATGGTGGGGTTTAACTGCAGCAAGCCAGCTTTGACTCGGTGGCTAACCTGAACTATGACTGCAGGTAACTTTTTTGAGGTGGCGCACACGAGTCCACATATTCACCATATCAATACACCACTATGGATCCGCTCCCGTCTCCCTACGAGAACGCCATCCATAGCACTCACGCTTATCTTGCGTATTTTAGAGTATCCACTTTCACTTGTCTATGAACTGATATAAGCAACCCAGAAGTCCTTTTCCGCGGACACGGCTATTCGAATAGATGATGTTAACCCTGCAGGGGTGTACTTCTTCATACATGTTTCCACCACTTAGCGTCTGCACACGACATGTGCTCGGCAGACTTCAAGCGAAAGCCGACGTGGGTGTAGACCACGACCTACCTAAACACTCAAGTCTCTAGTCCAGGTTTATCGCCTATTCGGGTTCCATCCATGAGGAGATCCGGCCGGAGTTTCGCTCACAGCCCCAAACGATGTGAACAGGGTTCCGTGACACCAAGCGGGCGCCCGGTATACCCGGCCACGTGCCTACCGCATCACAGCCCACCCCTACGGTCAGCGCTGTCCACGGCCTCCAGCATACTACAAACACCAGAAACTACTTGCAACTCCTGGACAGAGGACAAGGGTGAATAAGAAGTCGAGCGGGGTCATATTTCAGGGCCCAATGTATGGTAGTAGCTGAATCATGGATCACAAACACAGAACTCAGTTCCTGAGGACGGCTTCAATGAGACAACCCACCATGTACTCCTACATGGCCTCTCACCGATACCTTTTACCAAATCGTGTTCACACACTTAGCTCACACACAGTAGGACATGTTCACACACCTCTGATTCATCCCGGATGAATCAGACCTGACACAACTCTAAGCAGTAGCAGGCATGACAAACAAGCATGAATGAGTAGGCACAACAGGGCTCAAACAACTCCTACTCATGCTAGTGGGTTTCATCTATTTACTGTGGCAATGACAGGTCATGCAAAGGATAAAGGGGTTCAGCTACCGCAGCAAGTAACAGATGAATCGATGTTGTCCTAATGCAGTAAAAGAGAGCAGGAGCGAGAGAGTAGGATTGTATCGGAATGAACAAGGGGGTTTTGCTTGCCTGGCACTTCTGAAGATAACATTGAGTCTTCATCAGTGTCAACGATCACATCATCGGTATCACGTCTATCGAGAGGGGACAAATACCGGTAACACAGAAGGAAACATAATCAATGCAATGCACAATATGATGCATGATCATGACATGGCAAAATGAATGTGTTTTGGGCTAATGCAACTAGCCACAGATTAAATGAAGTTGGTTTGTGTCAGGTCCCCGACTCGATGTCACATCGATCTAGCTGGTAACACCTTATATCACTCTGCGGCCTCACGCACGGTATCCCCACGGGTGTCGTCTTACCTTTTCCCGGGACCGTTTGCGCCTTTTGGCTCACGTATATGATAGTGTCGCTAGCATCCATATGATAAAGAGCCCGGGCTGACATGACTAGTCGTAAACCCAAAGTGGCACAGACTTACAGGGACAGGCATCCATGACCCAGCTTCGAACGTGTCGGTCATCAGCAAGTGGGTCCGGGCTGTAGCACTGGGCTAGCAGGACTCCGGTAAACCGGGCTGTAGCGGGCTAACAGGACTCCGGTACTCAAAGCGTGACATTTCCCCGAAGGGACAGACACAGGAACGAAGAAGGACACATGCCGGCCAGCCTAAGTGTTCCAGAGCAGTAGCAAGCTACCATGGCTCAGCGGTAACACTAGGAGACATTTCCCGGTAAGAGAGGCTACTAAAGATAAACAACTAGATGGTCAGATCCCACACATACCAAGCATTTCAATAACATACACAATATGCTCGATATGTGCAATACAACATGGCATCACAAAATGACTCTACGACTCAAGTAGTTTATTCAATAGGCTCCGAGGAGCGAGACATTACAAACATGGGTCTCATGACCCAACAATCAGAGCATACAAGTCAAAGCACAAGCGGAAGCTATCATGTCTGAGTACAGACATCTATAAATGAAAAAGGCTGAGAAGCCTGACTATCTATCAGATCCTGCCGAGGGCACAAGATCGTAGCTGAGGTATCAAGCTAAACGTCGAAGTCCAAGCGGAACTACTAGTGAGACTGAAGTCTCTCTGCAAAACATAAAATAGGCAAACGTGAGTACAAATGTACCCAGCAAGACTTACATCAGAACTAACTACATATGCATCATTTTCAACAAGGGGATGGTGGGGTTTAACTGCAGCAAGCCAGCTTTGACTTGGTGGCTATCCTAAACTACGACTGCAAGCGACTCTTTTGAGGTGGCGCACACGAGTCCACATATTCACCATATCAATACACCACTATGGATCCGCTCCCGTCTCCCTACGAGAACGCCATCCATAGCACTCACGCTTATCTTGCGCATTTTAAAGTATCCACTTTCACTTGTCTATGAACTGATATAAGCAACCCAGAAGTCCTTTTCCGCGGACACGGCTATTCGAATAGATGATGTTAACCCTGCAGGGGTATACTTCTTCATACATGTTTCCACCACTTAGCATCTGCACACGACATGTGCTCGGCAGACTTCAAGCGAAAGCCGACGTGGGTGTAGACCACGACCTACCTAAACACTCAAGTCTCTAGTCCAGGTTTATCGCCTATTCGGGTTCCATCCATGAGGAGATCCGGCCGGAGTTTCGCTCACAGCCCCAAACGATGTGAACAGGGTTCCGTGACACCAAACGGGCGCCCGGTATACCCGGCCACGTGCCTACCGCATCACAGCCCACCCCTACGGTCAGCGCTGTCCACGGTCTCCAGCATACTACAAACACCAGAAACTACTTGCAACTCCTGGACAGAGGACGAGGGTGAATAAGAAGTCGAGCGGGGTCATATTTCAGGGCCCAATGTATGGTAGTAGCTGAATCATGGATCACAAACACAGAACTCAGTTCCTGAGGACGGCTGCAATGAGACAACCCACCATGTACTCCTACATGGCCTCTCACCGCTACCTTTACCAAATCGTGTTCACACACTTAGCTCACACACAGTAGGACATGTTCACACGCCTCTGATTCATCCTCGATGAATCAGACCTGACTCAACTCTAAGCAGTAGCAGGCATGACAAACAAGCATGAATGAGTAGGCACAACAGGGCTCAAACAATTCCTACTCATACTAGTGGGTTTCATCTATTTACTGTGGAATGACAGGTCATGCAAAGGATAAAGGGGTTCAGCTACCGCAGCAAGTAACAGATGAATCGTTGTTGTCCTAATGCAGTAAAAGAGAGCAGGAGCGAGAGAGTAGGATTGTATCGGAATGAACAAGGGGTTTTTGCTTGCCTGGCACTTCTGAAGATAATATTGAGTCTTCATCAGTGTCAACGATCACATCATCGGTACACGTCTATCGAGAGGGGACAAATACCGGCAATACAGAAAAAAACACGATCAATGCAATGCACAATATGATGCATGCTATGTCATGGCAAAATGAATGTGTTTTGGGCTAATGTATCTAAAACCAGATTAAATGAAGTTGGTTTGAATATAAAATTCAAATTCAAACTCCATATGTGATTATTTAAATGCCCTTTATTTGATTTGTGCTAAACAGCACCTATAAGTTGTTCTAACATGCATGAAAATGGTACAGATGGATTCCTTGAATTTTTCTGATAATTTTTCATATATAAATTATTTAATTTGGAGTTACGGTTAATTTTCTATGAATTTTTGAAGTTTTAGGCATTTTCTGGAATTTCAGAATTAAATTAAATCCAGAAAATGAGTTATGACATCAGCACTGCGTCATGCTTGCGTCAGCAAGTCAACAGGGCTGCCCCGGGTCAAACCTGACCAGAGGGTCCCATTAGTCAGTGACTTAGGGCTCGTTTAGGTCGCTGGCAGGTGGGCCCAGTCAACGGACACATCAGCCTGGTCAACTCCGACGTGTGGGGTCGGTCAAAGTGTGACGGGGCCAGGTCAAACTGACCTATGGGGCCCACAAAATTAGTACTAATCTAAACAGAGAGGTTAAACTAATTAATTAGGCACGGGGGCCCACTTGGCAGTGGCTCTAGTGGGTGATTAGCGAGGTGTTTACGCCCTAATTAAGTGGCCACGTCGGTGAGTGACGCCGGCGACCACGGCGACGGCGGAACCTCGCCGGAGTAGCTCGGGTTGGCACTACAGGCTGCGGTTGGGCACCCTGAGGGCACCAGGAGGAAGCCCGTGCTCCCGCGCATCTAGGGGGTGCCACGAGAGGGCGTGGGGTGGCCGGAGTTGAGCGCGACATCGACCCCGGCGGCGGCCGGAGCTCGGGGGTTCGCGGGACCGGCGCTATGGTGCATGGGAGGAGGGGTTGGTGGGCGCTACGGGCTCCTAGGAGCAAACCGAGTGCTATGACGCGCCCAGGCACGAGCTACGGCGTCTGTAGCCACGACGGCGGCATGGCCGGCGGCGGTGAGCTTTCGGGCTCGTGGGGAACGACGCTACAGCACGGGGGCGAGCACAAGGAGTTAGGGGATAAGGTAAGTGGCTCACGGCGAGTCAGACGGTGCAGACGGCGGGGCCGGGGAGGCTCTGGACGCGGCGAATCAAGCGACGGAGATCGCCGGCACCAAGATTGGAGAAGACGTCCGGGGCGGCGATGCAGTGCTCCCCTGGTTGCTTGGCTCGAGGTGGACGAGGAGGACGACGATGCGGTCATTCTGGATTGGTCGGCGAGGCGAGTGGTGGTCGGTGGCCGTGGCTATGGCAAGCGGCGGCGACGGCGACTCTCGGGTGGCTCGGGGAAGAGAGTCAGGGGAGG
>NC_041386.1:239650589-239660868 GCF_002162155.2 Triticum dicoccoides | reverse complement strand
GGGGGGGGGAAGGAGGTGGGCTGGGCTGGGCCGCGGGAGAAGCTGGGCCAGGCAGGTAAGCAGGTAAGTGGCCCAGGTGGTTCTGCTCTCTTTTTATTTTTTTCTGTTCTGTTTCCCTTTTTATATTATTTTGCCACTGTTTTCAAATTCAAAATAATTTCTTACAGTGCCAAAACATTCTGAAATATTTTATGTTACCTCTCTGGACTATTCCAAAAGTACATAAAACATTTCAAAGCATTTGAAAATATATTCATTATATATTATGAATATATCCCCAAATTCAAATAGATTATTGATTTAAATTCAGAGACCAAATAATTCCTTAAAAATATTCCAGAATTTTGGTTTGATATATAACTCTTGCCAAAATTCACAAAACTATTTTTAGGGCATTTTGGATTCACAGAATGCAATTTTAAAGGGTGCTTGCCCTTCTTTTAATTAGGGTTTTGAGGCTTCTGAATTCCTTAGTTCAAATTTCATTTGAATTTAAACATGATGCACACACCAGACAGCACCAGAAGCTAGGGATGTGACAACTCACCCCCACTAAACAAAAATCTCGTCCCGAGATTCAAGCGTAGGGTAAGGTGAAGGGGAGACGCAAACTGGTATAATCTTCACGATCCAGGTTGCACTTCAAATGAACGTTGATTCGATCACCATCATTGTCTTGAAGTCTTGCTCTGAGAAATCCTGTCAACATGACATGGAGGGAAGAAGGAGACTCTAGAAGGGTCGATCTTCTCGAAGATCGAACAACTCACGGAATGAGACATAGGACCATCTCTCGGGTTGAGACACGAGATACACATCAAGAGGGGTGGAGAGAAACGGATGACGAAGGTTCACTAGGTAGACAACAATTCCAGACTCAAGAATGTGGTAAACGATTGTCACGTAGCGAGGAGTTGAGTTGCCATGATACCATAACGATACACCTTAGGGAAGGTGACTCGTAGAGATATCCCCTTAAGTGGCAAAAAGAATTACTTTTGATTCAGAGATCATTGAAACTCTTTAAACCAGCCCAAGGCAATTCTCGAGCGATCGTTTGGAGAGGGTCGGTAGAATGGCATACTCGGACTTGGATGATGTGGATTACCTTGTTGAAGTCAACGTAATGGATGAATTTGCTTATCACCGGAGATGGAAGAGACCCATGGTAGAATGGCACATTGACGGTGCAAGCTGGGAACAAAATGCAAATGCTGGGAATGATTCTGGTAACTGGGGAAGAACCCAACAATAGAGAGTGAATTCACTGTTTGAGTAGGTCATAGCATTGCCGAGGGAACTGAGGGCAAACCCAGCTAGTGCCGAGGATAACACGTAGCGCTTGTGCGTGCTCTCAAGAACTTGAGCATTTCCACAATCATCAAGGTTTTATCAACAACCGCGTCAAGGGTGCTGACAACACCACATACTACCATGATGAATAGCGATGAACGATGCAGATGCGAAGGAGGATAACACTTTCTCAGATTTTACCTTAGCGAGGCCAAGCAAATAAAATCTGGATGATCGACCGAGAGACATTTAGCACTCCGCTTCTAATGTTCTCCTTGATGTGCTAGTATAACCCATTCATAGATATGGTTTGATATCTAAAACATCAAGTAAAAGGTCGGACTTCGGGAACACAAAAATCCATAGGGGCAACTAGGGAGTAAATCCTACGAAATCCTTAAGGGAGGTGGCCAACTTCTTCAATCAAGATATTATAATAACAGGTCTTCCGGCTGGGTGTGTTGACCACGACATCCACATTACCGGTTTCCGAGGGACCGATATTATAGTTCTTGGGAAATGTTCCAACCATCATATCCGCCTGAGATTCAGATCTGGTTGGTGTCAGGATATTCCAGACTCATCGAGTCTAGGAAGAAAACGAAAGTTTGCAACACAATCCGACGAGATGACGTTGCGAGATTCTCGGGAAATGAACTACGATAGCAAGCTCCAAAACATGAGCTGGTTCTGCTACACACGTGTGAACACGCTGTCCCAGACAAAACATGATCACATGGTAGTCTTACAATAAAACACTACCGAGTTCTGGTTGGGAACCATAATCGAGGATATTGAAGTCCTTGCATAAGGCATGCTCTTAAGAAGGAACTTCTTCTCCTTGAACAAATCAATCAGTGGCTTGGTGTGCTCGGAACACATATGGAATGAAGGTTGCAAGTCTCCAAACCATAGAATACTTCGCACATATGCATGACTGACTTGGGATGATTCCAAGGAAACAAAACAATCTTCCTCAAATTCATGGCGGCAACTTGCATCATATGCACATGAATTAGGGAAAGTCACTATTTTCATTCAAACATATGCTTCATGAACGAAACACGAAGAAATGCTTACACAAGTTTCCAACACTAGGTTGATGTTCAACATGATTCAAGGGGGGAGACAAAATGCTACTGATGGGCTCAACAGCAACTCATCGGAATTTCCATATCACTGTACTTCCACCATCATGTGAACACGGTGATAGCATTGGTCAGACCAAAGATGTAATGGTGTATGCTCGAGGGATCAACCACGAATAAGACAACATTACGAGCATCATTGGTACTGATTTGACTTGACGATAGCCCATACTCAAATCAAAGGATTGATAAGACAATAGGTACAGCAACTGATCACAGGGACCAACCGATGAAGATATCATCTTTCTTCAACACACACTACACAAGATTATCCCTTTGGAACGAACTAAGTCAGGCAAGCTTTTATCCTCCAACTCTCCAAGTTGTTGTCTAGCTTAACCAACTAGCTCAGGGATATCCAACACAGATTCTTGGAGAAGGGTGGTTCACAAGAAACCAATTTGATCACGAGCTCAACACAGCGGTCAGGTGACAACCTGGTAACACTTCCGAGAAGATCTTCGGAAAATCACGAACCACCGGTATGTTACTAAGCTCGAGAACAATCTTGCTTTTGAGGGCAAGACGATATGATCAAATGAGTGAGGACTTGACAAGATCCTAACTCATCGATCGAGGAGTGCATCGGAAATAGGGACTAGGTAGCAAGATCAACCTTAGGATGATGATTCAATAACCCACATGCTAAGGATGAAATTATCGTCCATTTACTACCAAGCAACAGAGTTGCTAGCAATATTGATTTCACACGCCATGATTCATTTGTCGGCATCCCGGTTACAACAACACGGTAGCCGAGAAATGAATAATGATGGCGTGAAGTATCACTGTACCAAGAGTTCATAGGATGGTGTGCAATTCCTATAACAATCTCGATATAAAATATGTAATACTCCAAGGTAGAGCAGAACAAAAGCTGGAGTAGCAATTTGATCTGCGGAATACAACTACTTTGACCCAATCCTAGATATGGATGAGATTCTGGAGTTTGTTTCTCCTATTCATTCTGAAATAGAATGGCTTGGCGGACCACAAGGGTAATAGGCATCGACGAACGAATGCACGCATACTCTTGACTATCAATTGATAGACGAGGGTCAGAATGCAACTAAAGAGAACATCTCAAAGGAACATATAATTTTTCTGAGTTGTGGATGCATAGATTAGTATGTCGAACCAAGTTCAACATATTTCTTCCGGATAACCCATGCAAAAAAGTAGAACTGGCAGAGCCATAGCATATAATGGAGGACTCATCAAGAGCACTCTGGTTGTGATCGCTCAGTTCAACGAGGAACTTCTGCCATAAGTAGTTCATGGTATTTGGAAGAAGGATGTACCACGAACCTCGAGGACTATCGCAAAGGTTACTAATATCCTAAAGGAACTAGCAAACCCTATCAACATGAAGTAAGTAGAGTGAATCTCGGGTCCAAGAACCCAGGAACAGAATACCTATTACTAAGTAGCATCACGGGATGCTTTCGAGAATGATGGCCAGAATCATCACACTGGGAACACAAATCATGGATAAATTACTAGATGATCCCCTAAGACACCTAGGGTCATAATAATATCTCCAACATAAAGGTCGAGGCAGTAGAATACCTCAACTCAACAATTAGTGTGATTGAGCTAGCATAAAGGAGCATCGAAACCAGAGGGAAAGGATTTTGCAAATGCATCAGACTATTTAGAAACCTGGAATGACTCAGACAGCATAACGGCTGTAAATGCTCGGAAAAGACTTGAGACATTCACAAAAATGGTGGCATAACCACTCAGAAGCACAATATCAAGATCTCGAGATCAACAGTTAACATACAGAAGTCGTAGGAACTGAACTCAAGCTTAAATCCAACAATCTATAAGTCCACTGATTAGTAACACGTGATCCTGATAGAAAGAAAAGATAGCCTAGTTCTTAATCCCCGCAGGAAAGATAAGATGACTCAGATCAGAAGGCATAAGGTATAAGGAGTAAAAAGAGCCTTACGTTCCATCCCACAATCAATTCCCTTATATAACTAAAGAATTTCTAGACTCAACTTCGACCAGTTTGGCTTGGTAATCCTACAGGCAGTCAAGCTCTGATACCAACGCTGTCAGGACCCCGACTCAATGCCACATCGATCTAGCCTGTAACACCTCATATCACTTTGCGGCCTCACGCACGGTATTCCCACGGTTGTCGCCTACCTTTGCCCGGGACCGTTTGCGCCTTTTGGCACACGTATATGACAGTGTCGCTAGCATCCATATGATAAGGAGCCCAGGCTGACATGGCTAGTCGTAAACCCAAAGTGGCACAGACTTACAGGGACAGGCATCCATGACCCAGCATCGAACGTGTCGGTCATCAGCGAGTGAATCCAGGCTGTAGCACTGGGCTAGCAGGACTCCGGTGAACCGGGCTGTAGCGGGCTAACAGGACTCCGGTATTCATCGCGTGACATTTCCCCAAAGGGACAGACACAGGAACGAAGAAGGACACATGCCGGCCAGCCTAAGTGTTCCGGAGCAGTAGCAAGCTACCATGGCTCAGTGAAACACTAGGAGACATTTCCCGGTAAGAGAGGCTACTAAAGATAAACAACTAGATGGTCAGATCCCACACATACCAAGCATTTCAATAACATACACACAATATGCTCGATATGTGCAATACAACATGGCATCACAAAATGACTCTACGACTCAAGTAGTTTATTCAATAGGCTCCGAGGAGCGAGACATTACAAACATGGGTCTCATGACCCAACAATCAGAGCATACAAGTCAAAGCACAAGCGGAAGCTATCATGTCTGAGTACAGACATCTATAAATGAAAAAGGCTGAGAAGCCTGACTATCTATCAGATCCTGCCGAGGGCACAAGATCGTAGCTGAGGTATCAAGCTATACGTCGAAGACCACGCGGAAATACTAGTGAGACTGAAGTCTCTCTGCAAAAACATAAAATAGGCAAACGTGAGTACAAATGTACCCAGCAAGACTTACATCAGAACCATCTACATATGCATCATTATCAACAAAGGGATGGTGGGGTTTAACTGCAGCAAGCCAGCTTTGACTCGGTGGCTAACCTGAACTACGACTGCAGGTAACTTTTTTGAGGTGGCGCACACGAGTCCACATATTCACCATATCAATACACCACTATGGATCCGCTCCCGTCTCCCTACGAGAACGCCATCCATAGCACTCACGCTTATCTTGCGTATTTTAGAGTATCCACTTTCACTTGTCTATGAACTGATATAAGCAACCCAGAAGTCCTTTTCCGCGGACACGGCTATTCGAATAGATGATGTTAACCCTGCAGGGGTGTACTTCTTCATACATGTTTCCACCACTTAGCGTCTGCACACGACATGTGCTCGGCAGACTTCAAGCGAAAGCCGACGTGGGTGTAGACCACGACCTACCTAAACACTCAAGTCTCTAGTCCAGGTTTATCGCCTATTCGGGTTCCATCCATGAGGAGATCCGGCCGGAGTTTCGCTCACAGCCCCAAACGATGTGAACAGGGTTCCGTGACACCAAGCGGGCGCCCGGTATACCCGGCCACGTGCCTACCGCATCACAGCCCACCCCTACGGTCAGCGCTGTCCACGGCCTCCAGCATACTACAAACACCAGAAACTACTTGCAACTCCTGGACAGAGGACAAGGGTGAATAAGAAGTCGAGCGGGGTCATATTTCAGGGCCCAATGTATGGTAGTAGCTGAATCATGGATCACAAACACAGAACTCAGTTCCTGAGGACGGCTTCAATGAGACAACCCACCATGTACTCCTACATGGCCTCTCACCGATACCTTTTACCAAATCGTGTTCACACACTTAGCTCACACACAGTAGGACATGTTCACACACCTCTGATTCATCCCGGATGAATCAGACCTGACACAACTCTAAGCAGTAGCAGGCATGACAAACAAGCATGAATGAGTAGGCACAACAGGGCTCAAACAACTCCTACTCATGCTAGTGGGTTTCATCTATTTACTGTGGCAATGACAGGTCATGCAAAGGATAAAGGGGTTCAGCTACCGCAGCAAGTAACAGATGAATCGATGTTGTCCTAATGCAGTAAAAGAGAGCAGGAGCGAGAGAGTAGGATTGTATCGGAATGAACAAGGGGGTTTTGCTTGCCTGGCACTTCTGAAGATAACATTGAGTCTTCATCAGTGTCAACGATCACATCATCGGTATCACGTCTATCGAGAGGGGACAAATACCGGTAACACAGAAGGAAACATAATCAATGCAATGCACAATATGATGCATGATCATGACATGGCAAAATGAATGTGTTTTGGGCTAATGCAACTAGCCACAGATTAAATGAAGTTGGTTTGTGTCAGGTCCCCGACTCGATGTCACATCGATCTAGCTGGTAACACCTTATATCACTCTGCGGCCTCACGCACGGTATCCCCACGGGTGTCGTCTTACCTTTTCCCGGGACCGTTTGCGCCTTTTGGCTCACGTATATGATAGTGTCGCTAGCATCCATATGATAAAGAGCCCGGGCTGACATGACTAGTCGTAAACCCAAAGTGGCACAGACTTACAGGGACAGGCATCCATGACCCAGCTTCGAACGTGTCGGTCATCAGCAAGTGGGTCCGGGCTGTAGCACTGGGCTAGCAGGACTCCGGTAAACCGGGCTGTAGCGGGCTAACAGGACTCCGGTACTCAAAGCGTGACATTTCCCCGAAGGGACAGACACAGGAACGAAGAAGGACACATGCCGGCCAGCCTAAGTGTTCCAGAGCAGTAGCAAGCTACCATGGCTCAGCGGTAACACTAGGAGACATTTCCCGGTAAGAGAGGCTACTAAAGATAAACAACTAGATGGTCAGATCCCACACATACCAAGCATTTCAATAACATACACAATATGCTCGATATGTGCAATACAACATGGCATCACAAAATGACTCTACGACTCAAGTAGTTTATTCAATAGGCTCCGAGGAGCGAGACATTACAAACATGGGTCTCATGACCCAACAATCAGAGCATACAAGTCAAAGCACAAGCGGAAGCTATCATGTCTGAGTACAGACATCTATAAATGAAAAAGGCTGAGAAGCCTGACTATCTATCAGATCCTGCCGAGGGCACAAGATCGTAGCTGAGGTATCAAGCTAAACGTCGAAGTCCAAGCGGAACTACTAGTGAGACTGAAGTCTCTCTGCAAAACATAAAATAGGCAAACGTGAGTACAAATGTACCCAGCAAGACTTACATCAGAACTAACTACATATGCATCATTTTCAACAAGGGGATGGTGGGGTTTAACTGCAGCAAGCCAGCTTTGACTTGGTGGCTATCCTAAACTACGACTGCAAGCGACTCTTTTGAGGTGGCGCACACGAGTCCACATATTCACCATATCAATACACCACTATGGATCCGCTCCCGTCTCCCTACGAGAACGCCATCCATAGCACTCACGCTTATCTTGCGCATTTTAAAGTATCCACTTTCACTTGTCTATGAACTGATATAAGCAACCCAGAAGTCCTTTTCCGCGGACACGGCTATTCGAATAGATGATGTTAACCCTGCAGGGGTATACTTCTTCATACATGTTTCCACCACTTAGCATCTGCACACGACATGTGCTCGGCAGACTTCAAGCGAAAGCCGACGTGGGTGTAGACCACGACCTACCTAAACACTCAAGTCTCTAGTCCAGGTTTATCGCCTATTCGGGTTCCATCCATGAGGAGATCCGGCCGGAGTTTCGCTCACAGCCCCAAACGATGTGAACAGGGTTCCGTGACACCAAACGGGCGCCCGGTATACCCGGCCACGTGCCTACCGCATCACAGCCCACCCCTACGGTCAGCGCTGTCCACGGTCTCCAGCATACTACAAACACCAGAAACTACTTGCAACTCCTGGACAGAGGACGAGGGTGAATAAGAAGTCGAGCGGGGTCATATTTCAGGGCCCAATGTATGGTAGTAGCTGAATCATGGATCACAAACACAGAACTCAGTTCCTGAGGACGGCTGCAATGAGACAACCCACCATGTACTCCTACATGGCCTCTCACCGCTACCTTTACCAAATCGTGTTCACACACTTAGCTCACACACAGTAGGACATGTTCACACGCCTCTGATTCATCCCCGATGAATCAGACCTGACTCAACTCTAAGCAGTAGCAGGCATGACAAACAAGCATGAATGAGTAGGCACAACAGGGCTCAAACAATTCCTACTCATACTAGTGGGTTTCATCTATTTACTGTGGAATGACAGGTCATGCAAAGGATAAAGGGGTTCAGCTACCGCAGCAAGTAACAGATGAATCGTTGTTGTCCTAATGCAGTAAAAGAGAGCAGGAGCGAGAGAGTAGGATTGTATCGGAATGAACAAGGGGTTTTTGCTTGCCTGGCACTTCTGAAGATAATATTGAGTCTTCATCAGTGTCAACGATCACATCATCGGTACACGTCTATCGAGAGGGGACAAATACCGGCAATACAGAAAAAAACACGATCAATGCAATGCACAATATGATGCATGCTATGACATGGCAAAATGAATGTGTTTTGGGCTAATGTATCTAAAACCAGATTAAATGAAGTTGGTTTGAATATAAAATTCAAATTCAAACTCCATATGTGATTATTTAAATGCCCTTTAATTGATTTGTGCTAAACAGCACCTATAAGTTGTTCTAACATGCATGAAAATGGTACAGATGGATTCCTTGAATTTTTCTGATAATTTTTCATATATAAATTATTTAATTTGGAGTTACGGTTAATTTTCTATGAATTTTTGAAGTTTTAGGCATCTTCTGGAATTTCAGAATTAAATTAAATCCAGAAAATGAGTTATGACATCAGCACTGCGTCATGCTTGCGTCAGCAAGTCAACAGGGCTGCCCCGGGTCAAACCTGACCAGAGGGTCCCATTAGTCAGTGACTTAGGGCTCGTTTAGGTCGCTGGCAGGTGGGCCCAGTCAACGGACACATCAGCCTGGTCAACTCCGACGTGTGGGGTCGGTCAAAGTGTGACGGGGCCAGGTCAAACTGACCTATGGGGCCCAAAAAATTAGTACTAATCTAAACAGAGAGGTTAAACTAATTAATTAGGCACAGGGGCCCACTTGGCAGTGGCTCTAGTGGGTGATTAGCGAGGTGTTTACGCCCTAATTAAGTGGCCACGTCGGTGAGTGACGCCGGCGACCACGGCGACGGCGGAACCTCGCCGGAGTAGCTCGGGTTGGCACTACAGGCTGCGGTTGGGCACCCTGAGGGCACCAGGAGGAAGCCCGTGCTCCCGCGCATCTAGGGGTGCCACGAGAGGGCGTGGGGTGGCCGGAGTTGAGCGCGGCATCGACCCCGGCGGCAGCCGGAGCTCGGGGGTTCGCGGGACCGGCGCTATGGTGCATGGGAGGAGGGGTTGGTGGGCGCTACGGGCTCCTGGGAGCAAACCGAGTGCTATGACGCGCCCAGGCACGAGCTACGGCGTCTGTAGCCACGACGGCGGCATGGCCGGCGGCGGTGAGCTTTCGGGCTCGTGGGGAACGACACTACAGCACGGGGGCGAGCACAAGGAGTTAGGGGATAAGGTAAGTGGCTCACGGCGAGTCAGACGGTGCAGACGGCGGGGCCGGGGAGGCTCTGGACGCGGCGAATCAAGCGACGGAGATCGCCGGCACCGAGGTTGGAGAAGACATCCGGGGCGGCGATGCAGCGCTCCCCTGGTTGCTTGGCTCGAGGTGGACGAGGAGGACGACGATGCGGTCATTCTGGATTGGTCGGCGAGGCGAGTGGTGGTCGGTGGCCGTGGCTATGGCAAGCGGCGGCGACGGCGACTCTCGGGTGGCTCGGGGAAGAGA
>NC_041386.1:239553772-239650090 GCF_002162155.2 Triticum dicoccoides | reverse complement strand
AGGTGGTTCTGCTCTCTTTTTATTTTTTTCTGTTCTGTTTCCCTTTTTATATTATTTTGCCACTGTTTTCAAATTCAAAATAATTTCTTACAGTGCCAAAACATTCTGAAATATTTTATGTTACCTCTCTGGACTATTCCAAAAGTACATAAAACATTTCAAAGCATTTGAAAATATATTATGAATATATCCCCAAATTCAAATAGATTATTGATTTAAATTCAGAGACCAAATAATTCCTTAAAAATATTCCAGAATTTTGGTTTGATATATAACTCTTGCCAAAATTCACAAAACTATTTTTAGGGCATTTTGGATTCACAGAATGCAATTTTAAAGGGTGCTTGCCCTTCTTTTAATTAGGGTTTTGAGGCTTCTGAATTCCTTAGTTCAAATTTCATTTGAATTTAAACATGATGCACACACCAGACAGCACCAGAAGCTAGGGATGTGACAGCTTGGGAGATCCTCAATCATGAGAGATTCTGAAGAGGAAGAGGAAGAAGATGCTGCACCAGCACCCAAAGCTCAGAAGCTTATGGGTGATGCCATCAGGGCAGGGGCTGTTCCATCTAAGCCTAAGACTGTCCAAAGGCTGCTGCTCCAGCTCCAAAGCCAAAACCAAAGAGGAGGACTAGGAACATCCCTGCTGAGGAGAAGAACAAGGCCCAGTGCCTGAAGCTGAAATGGAAGAAGAAGATGATGAGTCACATGTCTTGAGGAAGCTAAAGCCAAAAATCGCAGATCACAATGATGCTCATCCAGTTGCTGAGAACATGAAGATCAGGAAGGACTCAGGATTGAGGCTATGGAGAGAGTCTGATCCATATGCCACCAGGAGAAGGACTGCTGTGGACTACAGGTTCCATACAAAGGAATAACACGATTTCTATGAGACAGTGTTGCTTAACAAGAAGCCCATAGTGTGGGACATGAGATGGGTCGACTGGGACAACATCAAAGAGAATGATGAACATTATCCAGGTGTGTATGACAGTTTCAGGGCTTGTGGAGTTGATGAGTTTGTGGCTCAGAAGCTCACAAAATGGAGTGATGAGCTTATCATGCAGTTCTACTCCATAGCTCACTTCTACCCAGATGGAAGGATTGTCTGGATGTCTAAAGGTACAAGGTACCAGTCAACAGTTGTAGAATGGGCGAAGTTGATCAATGCTCCAAAAGAGAGTGAAGATGACTTGGATGTCTATGCCAAGAAGAAGAAGGATCACAACTCCATGGCACACATGTACAAGGAGATCCCAGATGCTGCTCTTGAGACACACAAGTTTGGATCTGTACATTACCTTCTGTCAGGCTTGCCAACCATCAACTGGATCCTCGGGCACCTCTCTTGCCAAAGTCAGGTGATCACAAGATGATCAAAGGCCATGCGATAAACTTCCTGCACATTTTTGATGTCCCACAAAAGTTCAAGGTCATGAGTCTTATAGTTGAAACTATCAAGAGGACAGCTGCAGATCAGAAGAGAAGTTGTGGGTATGCCCCACAGATCCAGGAGCTGATTAACTCCAAGATGGGCACTGGTGCATATCTTCTAGACAAGGAGCACATGCCTATCTACCCAGAATTTGAGGACAACACTGTGGTGATGGATGAAAATGAACCATCTTCTGTGCACACACAAGCCAAGAAGGAGAAGGCAAAGGCTGAAAAGGCTGCAAGGATGCCAACTACTAAAGAAGCATCTCAGTATCTTCTGAAGAGCAAGCAAGATCAGCTTGGCTACTTGATCGCCTCCACTCTGAGGATTGAGAAGGGACTGGCCACCCTGACTCAAAACCAGGAGAGCTTGGAGAGGATCGTGGAGCAAAATTTCTTTGACTTGGATGTGAAGGTAACTAAGATTCAGTCTATTGTGGAGCAACTTCAGGATGATATGCAGGAGAGGAAGGGCAAGACAACCAATGATGCATTTGCCAGAGTGCCTAGAGCTCCGAGATCTGCTGCAGTGCCAGTTCCAGACACCAAAGCCACTTCATCTGCACCAGCTACAGCTTCAGTGCCACAGCTCCAGCACCTACTCCATCAGCTCCATCTACTTCGTCTGAAGCCTTCGTTCTTGGAGTTATCCGGACACCACCACCTGAAGACCAAGCCTGAGATACGATTTAGTGCTATGCATTTTCTACGAACTTTTTGGTAACTTGTTGCCAAAGGGAGAGAAAAATGTATAGATCATAGGCTTTGAGAGAGAGAGAGAGAGCGTTGCTTTTTATTCTCTCTTGCTTTGGTGGTTGAACTTTATTTGCTTTGCTTGTTTGAGATACTTTCTGTCTGCGTGATACTTGGATGATCATGTGTTTGATCATATGCTACTTTAATGCTTGTTGGATGACATTATCTTTTTATCCCTATATGACCATTCACTTTGCTTGGTGATGAGTGCATGTATTTAATTATTATCATTTATCATTTTGAGCGCTCCACCAAGATGTATGTGACATGGAAGAGTAACCCATGAGCCTAACTCTCTGTGGATTTGCAGTCCAAAGACAATCATAAAATATGCACAAATTTAGGGGGAGCTCTTGCTTTTCCCATACTTCTCAAAGAGACAATGCTTTTCACTCTTATTATCATTTTTCGAAGCTTTGATCTATATGTTGTCATCAATTACCAAAAAGGGGGAGATTGAAAGTCCAACTATCCCTAGGTAGTTTTGGTAATTCCTAACAACATATAGCTCATTGAGCTAATGCTATTCCAAGATTAATATTTCAGGAAAAGCTCAATGAATGGCATGGCATGGATGAGGAAAGTGGACCCCTCAAAATACTAAGGACAAAAAGATTGGCTCAAGCTCAAAGCTCAAGACTCTACATTTTATATTTTAGTGATCCAAGATCACATTGAGTCTATAGGAAAAGCCAATACTATCAAGGAGGGATGATATGCTCCAAAACCCTCAACTACCTTCCCACATCCACATACGACCTAAACCAAAAGTCAAAGTTGGCCCCACCGATTCTTTCTATCCGGCGCCACCGAGTTTCAAATGTCATAGCCACTGCCACAAACCCTAGGCCAATCGGTCACACCGATAGGGATTTCGGTCACACCGAGATGGGGTTGTAATTTCTCTGTTTCCCTTCATAACGTTTCGGTCCTACCAAGATGAGCGATCGGTCCCACCGAGATTGCAATGTAAACTCTCTGTTTTCCCTTCGTAAAGTTTCGGTCTCACCAAAATGAGCGATCGGTCCCACCGAGTTTACCTGACCAACTCTCTGGTTAGCTTATTACCAAAAATCGGTCCCACCGAGTTTGTGTAATCGGTCACACCAAGATTACGTTATGCTCTAACCCTAACCATATCTGTCCTACCGAGTTGCATCTCAGTCCCACCGAAAATCCTAATGGTCACTAGGTTTGATAAATCGGTCCGACCGACTTTCTCAATTCGGTCTCACCGAGATTGGTAAATTGTGTGTAACGGTTAGTTTTTGTGTGGAGGCTATATATACCGCTCCACCCACTCTTCATTCATGGAGAGATCCATCAGAACATACCTACACTTCCAATACACATTTTCTGAGAGAGAACCATCTACTCATGTGTTGAGGCCAAGATATTCCATTCCTACCATATGAATCTTGATCTCTAGCCTTCCCCAAGTTTGTTTCCACTCAAATCTTCTTTCCACCAAATCCAAATCTTGTGAGAGAGAGTTTAGTGTTAGGGAGACTATCATTTGAAGCACAAGAGCAAGGAGTTCATCATCAACACACCATTTGTTACTTATTGGAGAGTGGTGTCTCCTAGATTGGCTAGGTGTCACTTGGGAGCCTCCGACAAAGAGTGTGGAGTTGAACCAAGGAGTTTGTAAGGGCAAGGAGATCGCCTACTTCGTGGAGATCTATCTTTAGTGAGGCAAGTCCTTCGTGGGCGATGGCCATGATGGGATAGACAAGCTTGCTTCTTCGTGGACCCTTCGTGGACTCGTGCAACCGTTACCCTCCGTGGGTTGAAGTCTCCATCAACATGGATGTACGATAGCACCACCTATCGGAACCACGGCAAAAACATCCATGCCTCCAATTGCGTTTGAATTCTCCAAACCCTTACCTTTACATTCTTGCCAGTTGCATGCTTTACTTTCCGCTGCTCATAGACTCTTTGCATGCTTGCTTGAATTGTGTTAAGATTGCTTGACTTGTGCTAAGATAGCTAAAATCTGCCAAAGACTAAAATTGGGAAAAGGATAGATTTTTAATTGGTCAAGTAGTCTAATCACCCCCCTCTAGACATACTTTCGATCCTACAGGGTTGTGTGTCGGGGATATACCCCACGGTGTAACCCGGCTGGATGTATGACCCGGATGAATCTTGGCGACTCACTGGTGACCCGGCCGGAGCTTGGCGATTCACGAGTAACCCGCCCGATCTTGGAGACTCATTAGTAAACCGACAGGCGGGTCAGATGGATGACAAGGCTCAAGGCCCAGTATGCCGGTTCATATGATGTTGGGCCGGTTTAAGAGAAAAGGCATAAGGAATATTCTCCTACAAAGGAAGCAAGACTAGGACTCCGCTTGTAATAGAGTAATCCTAATCCTACTGGGACTAGTCATGTAACCCTCACCTTCAACATATATAAGGAGGGGCAGGGCACCCCAAGAGGGACAGGTTCCACAAGTTTGATAAGTCTAGATAGACAGACAAGTATGTAGCTCTCGAGATAGAGCACCCCTATAATCGTTATGATCATCAATATCAATGAAGCAGGATGTAGGTTTTTACCTCCACCGTGAGGGGCCGAACCTGGGTAAAACCTCACGTCTCTCGTCCCGCTCAAACCCTCTCAAGCTACCACATAGATGTGTTGGCCTTGCGACTAAGTCCTGACACTAAGGACAACTGCCGTGACAATTCCACGACAGTTGGCACCCACCATGGGTCCTGCACACGGTGGTGTTGAGTTCTTGGAGGGATCTCTTCCAGGGATTGAGAAGTTCGTGATTTTTCGGATGAAGAAGAGCCGGGTTGAAAAGATCTGCGTCAATTTCAAAGTTTATAACCTATGAGGTCTGAGAAAATTAAATCTGTGTGCGTCATCGCATGCAAGCAGATGATCCGTTGTGGCCGGATCACTTTTTTCCTTCATCGCTGCGAGACAACCAAGTGCAAAGGGGGTTTTCATCTGCACGTATCGAAGTCATCAAAATACGGTTGCTTTGTATGATTTGCTGAGTCTCCGCCGCTACGTACAGGAGTTGCTGAGACCGATAAGCGAACAGTTGTCCGTATCAAGATCAAATCCGGAGATTTCCTTTTTCCGTCGAGATTGAAACGAATCGGCTGCATCGAAACTTACGTATTTTGGTGTCTTCTGACTACTGCTACTCCCGAGGATAGGGTGTCAAAAACAAAAAACATCAGCAGGAGCTGTCGGCACCAGTCAGAAGATGAGGTGTAGAAAGGAAAGAGCGCCAGAAGTTGATCCCGTGAAAGGAAAGGACAAGTTTTTGGCTTCGGTGTGTCGCACTACTGCTCCACGCTTGAGTCAAAAGCTCTATGTCCCAAAAGCAGTTTCTGCTACTAGTCCACGTGAGTATACAAAAGTAAAACTGGCAAAGGAGCAACATCTCAAAGGCACAAGTCTCTACGGCTCCACCGTCGGCCGCCATCGTTGCTTCCGCGGCTGCAGCCAGCGTCTCGACGCCCGTTTTTGTGCATCGCGACCTCCCGAGCTGCTGAGTCGCCGGCTTCGTCTCAAGCCACTAGTTGCCATCGTCGCCTCCAAGTGACCTCGCCTCGCTCTGCTTCTGCCGAGGCCGAAGCTCCGCATTCACCTGTGAGCCGGCCCGTCGCGGCGAGTTGCCAGGTCGCCTCCGCTGGCCTCCTTCCGAGCTGCCCTTGAGGCCCCATCTTGCCTTCTGGAGTTGTTAACATCGCGCGCCGTGCCGTTCCTTGAGCCGCCACTGCCTCATGCTGAGATGAGAGCGGCCGCACTACCGCAGCCTTGAGCCGCCACTTCAAGTTGTCGCCTAGTCTACGTGGTAAGCCTCCCTTGCCGGCGCGGCCCTCGCCTCTATAGCACTCATCGCCTCTATGCTTCGCGGCCTCCTGAGCTGTTGCCCCTGTTCGACCTTGCTGCAAGCAGGCTTCGCCTCCACCTTGCCTTTGCTGTCTTATTGTATCACTACGGCGGCGGCGCCAGTACCGTGCTGGGGTCACCTCAGTACGGCACGTTACTATCAAGTCATAAGGAAAAATCAACATGCAAGAAACGACTTAAGTACTTTTAGTACTATCTCCGCTGTCCAACATTAGCATAAACATTGGACCGGGAAAAAATATCAGGTGGTATTCATCTAAGTCTATTTCTAGTACATATTATTTTTTGTCAAAGAACAATTACTTTGTCTGTGTATTTTTATATATGCAGGACAATGATTCATCGTTCGCTGTTGGATGGGTGTGCGCAAGCCACCGCCCGTGTAATTCGATCCACATCAACTCGCTAGGATCACGCCCGCGATTAACTAGCCATCCATGCGGCTTACAGCGCCCACGATTGACTCATCATCCACACCCGCGGCCAAGCCATTGCCAACGCTGTTGCCGATTCTCCCCGCCCGCACCGGCTTACAAAGCCATAGACAACTCATCTGGCCGAGCCGCCTCTGATGCTGCGGTCGTTTTACTGTCCGCTCTACGGTCTGGCCTACTCAACGTGCCGGGTTGACTAATGGACATCGGTAGGGTGTTGGGCATCGTAGCAGAAATTTAAAATTTTTTACGCATCACCAAGATCAATCTATGGAGTCATCTAGCAACGAGGGAGAGAGGAGTGAATCTACATACTCTTGTAGATCGCGAGCGAAAGCATTCAAGAGAACGGGGTTGATGGAGTCGTACTCGTCGTGATCCAAATCACCGATGATCCTAGCGCCGCACGGACGACACCTCTGCGTTCAACACACGTATGGAGCGGAGACATCTCCTTCTTCTTGATCCAGCAAGGGGGGAAGAGAAGTTGATGGAGATCCAGTAGCATGACGGCGTGGTGGTGGAAGCTGCGGGATTCCAGCAGGGCTTCGCCAAGCGCTACTGGAGGAGGAAGAGGTGTCACGGGAGGGAGAGGGATGCGCCAGGGCTTAGGGTGCGACTGCCCTCCCTCCCCTCCACTATACATAGGGGCTAGGGGGCGCATGCCCCCTTGGTGATCCCATCTAGAGGGGGGGCGGCCCCTCGGGGGGCAAGGGCCCCCATAGGGTTTCCAACAAGGGGGTGCATGCCCCCTCGGGGGGCAACGACCCCCTAGGGTTTCCAACCCTAGGCGCCTTGGGCCCATGGGTGGGCTGAACCAGTCCACCAGGGGCTGTTTCCCATCCCACTTCAGCCCATGGGGCCCTCCGGGATAGGTGGCCCCACCCGGTGGACCCCCTGGACCCTTCCGTTGTTCCCGGTACAATACCGGTGACCCCCGAAACTCTCCCGGTGGCCGAAACTGGACTTCCTATATATAAATCTTTACCTCCGGACCATTCCGGAACTCCTCGTGACGTCCGGGATCTCATTTGTGACTCCGAACAACTTTCGGTTAACCGCATACTAATATCTCTACAACTCTAGCGTCACCGAACCTTAAGTGTGTAGACCCTACGGGTTTGGGAGACACGTAGACATGACCGAGGCAACTCTCCGATCAATAACCAACAGCGGGATCTGGATACTCATGTTGGATCCCACATGCTCCACGATAATCTCATCGTATGAACCACGATGTCAAGGATTCAATCAATCCCGTATACAATTCCCTTTGTCTATCGGTACGATACTTGCCCAAGATTCGATCGTCGATATAACGATACCTTGTTCAATCTCGTTACGGCAAGTCTGTTTACTCGTTCCCGTAACACATCATCCCATGAACAACTCCTTGATCACATTGACCTCATTATGTTGATGTCCTATAGAGTGGGCCCAGAGATACCTCTCCGTCATACGGAGTGACAAATCCCAGTCTTGATTCGTGCCAACCCAACAAATACTTTTGGGGATACCCGTAGTGTACCCTTATAGCCACCTAGTTATGTTGTGACATTTGGCACACCCAAAGTACCCTTACGGTATCCGGGAGTTGCACAATCTCATGGTCTAAGGAAAGGATACTCGACATTAGAAAAGCTTTAGCAGACAAACTACACGATCTTGTGCTATGCTTAGGATTGGGTCTTGTCCATCACATCATTATCCTAATGATGTGATCCCGTTACCAATGACATCCTATGTCCATGGTTAGGAAACCATAACCATCTATTGATCAACGAGCTAGTCAACTAGAGGTTTACTAGGGACATGTTGTGGTCTATGTATTCACACATGTATTACAATTTCCGGATAGCACAATTATAGCATGAACAATAGACAATTATCATGAACAAGGAAATATAATAATAACTATTTTATTATTGTCTCTAGGGCATATTTCCAATAGTCTCCCACTTGCACTAGAGCCAATAACCTAGTTACATTGTGATGAATCGAACACCCATAGAGTTCTGGTGTTGATCATGCTTTGCATGTGGAAGAGGTTTAGTCAACGGATCTGCGACATTCAGGTCCGTATGCACTTTACAAATCTCTATGTCTCCATCTTGAACATTTTCACGAATGGAGTTGAAGCGACACTTCATATGCCTGGTCTTCTTGTGAAACATGGGATCCTTGGCAAGGGCAATAGCTCCAGTGTTCTCATAGAAGAGAGTCATCGGGCCCGACGCATTGGGAATAACTCCTAGGTCGGTAATAAACTCCTTCATCCAGATTGCTTCATGTGCTGCCTCCGAGGCTGCCATGTACTCCGCTTCACATGTAGATCCCGCAACGACGCTTTGCTTGCAACTACACCAGCTGACTGCCCCACCATTCAAAATATACACGTATCCAGTTTGTGACTTGGAGTCAGCCAGATCTGTGTCGAAGCTAGCATCAACGTAACCCTTTACGGCGAGCTCTTTGTCACCTCCATAAATGGGAAACATATCCTTAGTCTTTTTCAGGTACTTCAGGATATTCTTGACCACTGTCCAGTGTTCCATGTCGGGATTATTTGGTACCTTCCCACCAAACTTACGGCAAGGTTTACATCAGGTCTGGAACACAGCATGGCATACATAATAGACCCTATGGCAGAGACATAGGGGATGACACTCATCTTTTCTCTATCTTGTGCTGTGGTCGGGCATTGAGCCGTGCTCAATCTCACACCTTGCAATACAGGCAAGAACCCCTTCTTGGACTGATCCGTATTGAACTTCTTCAATATCTTTTCAAGGTACGTGCTTTGTGAAAGACCAATGAGGTGTCTCAATCTATCTCTATAGATCCGATGCCTAATATGTAAGCAGCTTCTCCAAGGTCCTTCGTTGAAAAACACTTATTCAAGTATGCCTTTATGCTTTCCAAGAGTTCTATATCATTTCCCATCAATAGTATGTCATCCACATATAATATGATAAATGCTACAGAGCTCCCACTCACTTTCTCGTAAACACATGCTTCTCCATAAATCTGTGTAAACCCAAATGCTTTGATCATCTCATCCAAGCGAATGTTCCAACTCCGAGATGCTTGCACCAGCCCATAGATTGAGCGCTGGAGCTTGCATATCTTGTCAGCATTCTTAGGATTGAAAAAACCTTCTGGCTGCATCATATACAATTCTTCCTTAAGGGAACCATTAAGGAATGCCATTTTGACGTCCATTTTCCATATCTCATAATCATAGAATGCGGCAATTGTGAACATGATTCAGACGGACTTCAGCTTCGCTATGGGTGAGAAGGTCTCATCGTAGTCAACCCCTTGAACTTGTCGATAACCTTTAGCGACAAGCCGAGCTTTATAGATGGTCACATTGCCATCCGCGTCCGTCTTCTTCTTAAAGATCCATTTATTTTCTATGGCTCGCCGATCATCGGGCAAGTCTGTCAAAGTCCATACTTTGTTTTCATACATGGATCCTATCTCGGATTTCATGACTTCAAGCCATTTGTCGGAATCCGGGCCCGCCATCGCTTCTTCATAGTTCGAAGTTTCACCATTGTCTAACAACATGATTTCCAAGACAGGGTTGCTGTACCACTCTGGTGCGGAATGTTTCCTTGTGGACCTACAAAGTTCAGTAGCAACTTGATCTGAAGTTTCATGACCATCATCATTAACTTCCTCTCTAGTCGGTGCAGGCACCACAGAAACATTTTCTTGAGTTGTGCTACTCTCCGGTTCAAGAGGCAATACTTCATCAAGTTCTACTTTCCTCCCACTTACTTCTTTCGAGAGAAACTCTTTCTATAGAAAGGATCCATTCTTGGCAACAAAGATCTTGCCTTCAGATCTGAGGTAGAAGGTATACCCAATAGTTTCCTTAGGGTATCCTATCAAGACGCATTTTTCCGATTTGGGTTCGAGATTTTCAGGTTGAAGTTTCTTGACATGAGCATCGCATCCCCAAACTTTTAGAAACGACAGCTTAGGTTTCTTCCCAAACCACAATTCATACGGTGTCGTCTCAACGGATTACAACGGAGCCCTATTTAAAGTGAATGCGGCAGTCTCTATAGCATAACCCCAAAATGATGGCGGTAGATTGGTAAGAGACATCATAGATCGCACCATATCCAATAGAGTGCAATTACGATGTTCGGACACACCATTACGCTGAGGTGTTCCACATTTCCTTAAGTACGTGCCAAATTCGTGAGTCATCTACGCATCACCAAGATCAATCTATTGAGTCATCTAGCAATGAGGGAGAGAGGAGTGCATCTACATACTCTTGTAGATCGAGAGCGGAAGCGTTCAAGAGAACGGGGTTGATGGAGTCGTACTCGTCGTGATCCAAATCACCGATGATCCTAGTACCGAACGGACGGCACCTCCGCATTCAACACACGTACGGAGCGGAGACGTCTCCTCCTTCTTGATCTAGCAAGGGGGGAGGAGAAGTTGATGGAGATCTAGCAGCACGACGGCGTGGTGGTGGAAGCAGCGGGATTCCAGCAGGGCTTCGCCAAGCGCTACTTGAGGATGAAGAGGTGTCACGGGAGGGAGAGGGAGGCGCCAGGGCTTAGGGTGCAACTGCCCTCCCTCTCCTCCACTATATATAGGGGATAGGGGGGCGCATGCCCCCTTGGAGATCCCATCTAGAGGGGGGCGACGGCCCCTCGGGGGGCAACGGCCCCCTTAGGGTTTCCAACCAGGGGGGCGCATGCCCCCTCGGGGGGCAACGACCCCCTAGGGTTTCCAAACCTAGGCGCCTTGGGCCGTTGGGTGGGGTGCACCAGCCCAGCAGGGGCTGGTTCCCACGCCACTTCAGCCCATGGGGCCCTCCGGGATAGGTGGCCCCACCCGGTGGACCCCCGGGATCCTTCCAGTGGTCCCGGTACAATACCAGTGACGCCCGAAACTCTCCCAGTGGCCGAAACTGGACTTCCTATATATAAATCTTTACCTCCAGACCATTCCGGAACTCCTCGTGACGTCTGGGATCTCATCCGGGACTCTCAACAACTATAGGTTAATCGCATACTAATATCTCTACAACTCTAGAGTCACCGAACCTTAAGTGTGTAGACCCTACGGGTTCGGGAGACACGTAGACATGACCGAGACAACTCTCCAGTCAATAACCAACAGCGGGATCTGGATACCCATGTTGGCTCCCACATGCTCCACGATAATCTCATCGGATGAACCACGATGTCGAGGATTCAATCAATCCCGTATACAATTCCCTTTGTCTATCGGTATGATACTTGCCCGAGATTCGATCGTCGGTATACCGATACCTTGTTCAATCTCATTACGGCAAGTCTCTTTACTCGTTCCCGTAACACATCATCCCGTGAACAACTCCTTGATCACATTGAGCTCATTATGATGATGTCCTACCGAGTGGGCCCAGAGATACCTCTCGGTCATACGGAGTGACAAATCCCAGTCTCGATTCGTGCCAACCCAACAGATACTTCCGGGAATACCCGTAGTGTACCTTTATATCCACCCAGTTATGTTGTGACATTTGGCACACCCAAAGTACCCTTACAATATCCAGGGGTTGCACAATCTCATGGTCTAAGGAAAGGATACTCGACATTAGAAAAGCTTTAGCAGACGAACTACATGATCTTCTGCTATGCTTAGGATTGGGTCTTGTCCATCACATCATTATCCTAATGATGTGATCCCATTATCATTGACATCCTATGTCCATGGCTAGGAAACTGTAACCATCTATTGATCAACGAGCTAGTCAACTAGAGGCTCACTAGGGACATGTTGTGGTCTATGTATTCACACATGTATTACGATTTCCGGATAACACAATTATAGCATGAACAATAAACAATTATCATGAACAAGGAAATATAATAATAACCATTTAATTATTGCCTCTAGGGAATATTTCCAACGTTGGGATCATCAAGTCCAAATACATTAGGACCATTATTCATTACAAAAAAAGGTGTCGCATAAGGGGTGCGCGCCAACGTCACGTTTGCACTAGTACTTGTTCATGCCGTGATGCTCGATGGATACATATGTGAGTCGCCACTCCCAAATGTCAGCACCATCACGCACCGGCGTCTGCGCCTGCTTACTGATGGAACTGGTGTGCGCAAGTGGCCGCCCGTGCAGCTTAATCTACATCAACCCGCTGGAGCCGCGTTGAGCCGCCCTTGCCGCTTTGAACCGTCGGGGTTATATTAAGTCACCAGTCTGCCTGAGCCGCCGAAACTATATGGAGTCGCTGGTCTGCCTGAGCCACCTCTGTCGCGATAAACGGATCATCCATCGTCCAAACAAATCAGGGCTATTATTTATGACAAAAAGTGATATTATACCGCGGAGATGGAGGCATGCCAACATCTTTTGGCACAGGTGGTCGTTGTTACTCAATGGACTCCTGCACCGGCTTACAACGCCGTGACCGGCTCATCTTTCTGCTCGTACGGTCGATCCACCCGTGATGGATTTCAGTGATCATCAACTCCGCGGTGAATAGTTTCCAGCCTAACATATCAAGTGAAATCCATCCAGCATATATTTTATATTGTTTTCTTTAAAAGAGCAATTATTCTGGCTTGTAAGTTCTCCAATGCAGGAAGGGATTACTATATCACTGAGCTATTGAATGAATCATACTGGTTTATATCACGGTCAAATATGGAGAGTCTCAAGCCAACTCCTTGAGTAGTCTTAAGACTCAGGGGCTACAATGACATGACTCGGGAACTCCGGGTCATTAGAGGGAATAATAACCCAGTTCCGGAGGACACCTCCATATTGATGAAAATTTGAAGGCCATCAAAAAATAGTCGGTCCGAAATAAAGATTCTGGTTTAAAATCCGGTTCAAGAGACATCTCTCTCCCGCAAAGCTTTGAAGCTCTCAAATCCGGTTCAAACATCCGACTCAAGGTAAAATTTTCTCTTCCAAAGCTTTTAAGCTCTCAAATCCGGTTCAAACATCCGACTCAAAGACAATCTGTATCCCACAATGTTTTGAAGCTTTTAAATCCGGTTTAAAGTTCCGGTTCAAAAAGAATTAATCTTGTACAAGATTCGAGTTCTCGGAAAAATTAATGGTTGCCAAAGAGAACTTGCTGCCATGATGCGTGGTTCAAAATGGGTATCCTGCCTTACAGCTTACCTTATTATGGTCATTTGGGGGCTTCCTGTTCAAACATAGGTCGTATTCGAACCAAGGAGAACATAGCTGTCGGTACACTCTTGATCGGCACACTGCCAAACTCACTAGGGTGCTTCTTGATCGTACTCGAATCATAGCTCAATCCCTTTTGGGTCCGACTTGGATCGTATTTGAATCAGGGTCACTAAAAACCTCTCAAGGTCATTTGGGGGCTTCCTGTTAAAACATAGGTCGTATTCGAACCAAAGAGAACATAGCCGTCGGTACCCTCTTGATTGACGCAACTCCAAAGCCACTGGGGGCTACATGATCGTATTCGAATCCTAGCTTAACCCCTTTGGAACGGTTTACTAATCATATTCGAATCAGAAACCTCGATTTTTATTTGGTTTAAGTCTTTGCAAACAATCTTTGGTTTTGTCTTGAGACTTTTTTGTTCAGATCTTAGTAGAAGTGTGGTTTCGTTTAAACCCGGCTTGGCTTTGGACGATAAGTTGCCAGCATGTGACAATCATCATATATTTGGAAGTATTGGCTTCTAAGGATTGGGTTATAACCCTTACTGCACAGGTCATGTAAACCGGCATTACAAATTCAATATCACAATGGTTATATGTGGGATATTATGACCCTCCCTGCGGTAAACCGCCAAGGGATCTTGTGATCTACTTGTGTGTAGGATAAGACTACATTTGGGTGGTTACCCGCCCTGGCTTTTGACGTTAAGTCGCCAGGGCATATGTTGTTTAAACTCTATGCAGGATTTACAGAGATATGACTTACATAAATGATTAAGTTCCAGCCCATCGTCAAAGATTGAAATTGGTGTCTCAAAAGGGTTATCAATTCTTGATTTTCTCAAAGGCTATAAGCCGCCGGGTTATAAAAATTCCGGTTTGCAATGGAGGCGTATTAAGTCGTCATCGGCCAAGAGCCGCTGGTATTTAAACTCCGGGTTTAATTATCAACAGATGAAGTTTTCAAAGTCGCTTTAGCACAATGGCTATTATATTATCAATGGATATGATTTATTCTACAATTGAAGGAATAGTCCCGAGTCGCTGCAGGCTTACGACCCGGCACTTGGGGGATACATTATTCAAGTTGAGGTTATATCAAATATGCAAGTTTCATGTCACTGCAAGCATGCACTATGACACCTGGGGGCTCAAGCAAAGTCATTTTTTGCTCACCTTATTGTAATGAGCCGGCCCTTGGGGACTACCAATTGCTCCTGTCAACAATTCAAGGTACACAAGTCTTCAATCCATTGTATTGAAGGGTCCACTGCTCAGTTGGTAAAGCACAAAGCTCTTAACCTTGTGGACATGGGTTCAAGCCCCATGATGGGGGTTACATCATATGATGTTCTTTTCAAAGAAGTGTATATAAAGTCCCAGCTCAATATTATCTTACTGAGCCGGCCCTTGGGGGCTACACGTTGTTGTTCAAGTCTATATGATCATATTTATAAAGTCCCTGCTCATTATTGCATAATGACCCGGCCCTTGGGGGCTACACTGGTTGAAGTTTTTATGGGTATAAGGAAATTACAAGTCCCAGGTTACTGTAAGCATGACAACCCGACACTTGGGGGCTACATATATGGTGTATTCAGTCTTTACTAGTGACTAAGATGAACAACATGGATTTCTTCAAAGTGGCAGTATTTATATTGAAGCAAGTCTTAAGTCACCACTTTGTTTCTGCTCAAGACTTGGGGGCTATAGGTAATATGGATATAAGGGAGAAAAATCTTCAAATTCTCAAGTTTTGAGTAAACCAGATTGACCCGGCGTCACCAATAACTATGACCCGGCGTCGGCAACAATTATGACCCGGTGCTATCAATATTTACAAACCAGATATTTTGGCAATGATAAACCGGCAAGTTCTATAAGCCGGCTGAAAATCAGATGAGTATTACAAGATCAATATTTTTGTCAAAGCATTAGGAGCTGAATCAAATATTCTTCACAAAATATTCTGTGAGAAGCCAATGTCAGAAAATTGATTATGAAGCTGGTCTATTGACCCGGACTGTCCAGAAAAAGGAAATGACAAGGACTTAAGGATGATCAGGTGCCGGCTTACAAGAATTTTTAACCCGGAGCACAACCTGTAAAATTTGTTCTTGTGTTTATTTTGAAGGATCAGTTTAACATGGATAAATCCAAATTAAACTGGGGGCTAATGTCGGGGATATACCCCACGGTGTAACCCCGCTGGTTGTATGACCCGGATGAATCTTGGCGACTCACTGGTGACCCGCCCGGAGCTTGGCGACTCACGAGTAACCCACCCGATCTTCGCGACTCATTAGTAAACCGATAGATGGGTCAGATGGATAACAAGGCCCAAGGCCCAGTATGCCAGTTCGTATGATGGTGGGACGGCTTAAGAGAAAAGGCATAAGGAATATTCTCCTACAAAGGAAGCAAGACTAGGACTCCGATTGTAATAGAGTAATCCTAATCCTACTAGGACTAGTCATGTAACTCGCACCTTCAACATATATAAGGAGGGGCAGGGCACCCCAAGAGGGATAGGTTCCACAAGTTTGATAAGTCTAGATAGACGGACAAGTCTGTAGCTCTCGAGATAGAGCACCCCTGTAATCGTTATGATCATCAATATCAATGAAGTAGGATGTAGGCTTTTACCTCCACCGTGAGGGGCCGAACCTGGGTAAAACCTTGCGTCTCTCGTCCAGCTCAACCCCTCTCAAGCTACCACATAGATGCGTTGGCCTCGCGATTAAGTCCTAACACTGAGTGGAGGGATGGCCTGGGCAGCGGTGGGAGTAGTAGGGGCGGTGAGGCCTTCGCGGAAGCATAGCCGGCCACAGGAGGCAGGAGCAGGCGGCACGACCGATGCTACTTTGGGTGGCTGGAGCAAGAAGACCAGAGGTTGAAGAAGCACTACAGCCGTTGGATGGACATCGTACAGTCACTGCAGCTAGAGTCGTTTATATTGACTAAGTTGACAAAGCCCTTGGTACGCGTGAACTTTGTAGGCCCACAGGCCATCCTCTGAAATGGTGCACCCAGATGTCAGGGGGAGGAATCATTTTCTGGGCGGCCAAAGCTAGAATATCCGAGATTGAAGAAGAAGCACGACATCCGTTGGATAGACATCTAACAGCCACTACTGCTAGAACCGTGTGTTGACTATAATAAGTTGACAAAGCCTTGCATATGCATCAAATTATTTTTTAGGGGACGCGTCAACTTAGTAGGCCCACAAGTGTGTGGCAGAGAACTTATAGCCCATTTGCGATTTTTAAGAATGTATAGCCCATTTTAGAATTCTAATGGAATTTACTACAACCCATTTATAGTTTGTTAAAAGTACAACCCATTTTCTCGCTAGGACAACAAGTATTAATTTCAACCAACCGTTCAAGATTTATTCAAAAAAAAACCAACCATTCAAGACAGTATTCAATAACATTTCCCACATTTTGATGGGATCCGAAATATTTTTATCTCGAAATTTCTAGTCAGATTAAATATAAATTTGTATTACGTAAAAATCCAACGAAACATTGCACGCACAACAATTAAAATTAAGATTTTCAAAATCCATAAATAATATTTTATAAACTAATTTTGTGTTTGGTGCATTTTTTTATAGTTACTGCCCAGTTTTTATAATTACATCCCATTTATTATTTTTAAAGCCCATTTTCCTGTTAAGCCTAATGCATCCCTCCTAGGAAAGATTTGCAGCCCAGCGGGGCGGAGAATAACAAGTTGACCTTGCCTGGGTATTCCTCAAAAAAAAGTTTAGCTGGGCTAGCAATTTTCATCTTGAAAAAATTAATATCTGGGCTGGATATCTGTCCTGGGCTAGACGGGCCTCAGCCCACCGACTTAATACCCTGCTCTCCTCTGAATAGCAATGAAAACATCACCAAGAAAAACTCTGCAGTGCTCACGCCTAAAAAACACAAATACTGCTCAAGCTGCTTGGTCCCAGCTGTCGGCCGCACCTTGTGCAATTCTCTTGTTTATATTGACTACATAGGTTGACAATGGTGTGGGACTGTGATGTCAAGAAACCAGGAGGAAGCAAAAAATAGTTGTACATAATAAGGAGGCACTTGCGTATGTACGGCTATGGCCCTAGTGGGTTCCTACTGTCATCCAGTAAAAATAAATTCATCTCATGAATCCTCATGTTCATTGACCATGTTAACAATGCTCGGCGCCACGGCGATCGCAACAACTTGAAGGACGACGGATAGGGCCTCACGGGCCCTACGGATGGTCTGATACAGCGCCCGCTGCTCATTGAGGAAGCCAAGATCATCGGACACCTATGAGCACCTTGGAGAGACTGAGACGGCATGAAATGGTGAGGCCGCGCTTGGGAGCTCTAGTTTATTTCACACCTGTATTAAGATACAAGTGTAATTTACTCGTCATCGGAAACAACGCGTAAAATACAAGCATAATGAAACCGAGGGCCTGAGGTCTGTAAGTAAAACCGGCGGGTTACGCGTGTAATTTGAGAGACCAGTGGATATTTTACAAGTCGAAATCGACCAACCAAGCGCTTCACTCGAGACCATCTGCTTTTATTTACAAGCGTCAGTTTTACAAGCGGTTTGGTTGGAAAACGATGATCCAATCACGGCCTAAGATGATGAGTTGGTCGGAAGATCATATGGTTTCACGTCTAAGCTACCCGACTTGTCGTATAGGCTATGAATGAAACATAAGACGATGAACTTCTTAAGCACGAAAATAACAGAAGAGGATGATCTTCTTAACAAGCAAATCACTGGCATTAGATCGGCATGCGAAACAATACGAAGCATTATTCTCAGGAGGCACGGTGAACAGCTCATGATGCCGCATGCCATAACATTCCAAGCTCAACTTTGCAATCAAACACAAGGCCTGTCATTACATAGACAATATTCAGAACAAACTCTTTAAATATCTTACATGAGTCAACATTCATGTGACTATGAATCTCAGCAGAGTAAATATTTACTTCTGAACTGAAGATAGGAATAGGAAAAAACGATTGACGTTGCTCACCGCAAAGGGCGTCCCACTCAAAGTTATCAAATGCATGTTTTCTGGCTAACATCAATTAGCAAAAATTGGCAAGGTTTTCCAATTCCAATATATTAAACTAATGTCCACTTTGACAAGCTTTTCCCATTCAAAATATGTAATGCCTATGATTGTGGAAGGGGTAGGGTTTGTCATCAGTTTGTCATCCGATAGTCTGGTGGCTCAAGGTGACGACGAATGATTAGAGAACCATTCGATGTATTGTGAATGATGAAGTATTATGGAGGACATGAACCATATGAACATTTTGTGAAGTTCCACTAAAATCAAGCTGAGCATCCCTGTGGATTTCGTATTTATATGCTGCCAGAAAACAAAGACACATCAGCACACACATGAATATTGGCCCCAGTGTCAACCAACCAATCGGTGGACTAACAAATTGAAAGTACGGTAAACAGATTACCATACCCAGATGCCCCATCATTGTTGCTTAGAGTGACATTGACAAATTTGGAGTCCTGTCCTGGCTTCTTGGTACTTGCTTGGGCACTTGTTTGCCCAGTGTTCCTCCGAACCACAAGTAAAGAAGCCATCTCTTTTTTTATTTCTTCTTACCCTTTAATGGCCGATGCTGGCAACACCATTCAAACATATAGTCCGGTGGCTCAAGGTGACCGTGAATGATTAGAGAACCATTCGATGTATTATGCATGATGAAGTATTGTGGAGGACACAAGCCATCTGGACATTTTGTGCAATTCCACTAAAATCAAGCTGAGCATCCCTGTGGATATTGTATTTATATTCTGCAAGAAAAAAAGACACAGCAGCACACACATGAATATTGGCCCCAGTGTCAACCCACCAATCGGTGGACTAACAAACTGAAAGTACGGTAAACAGATTACCATACCCAGATGCCCCATCATTGTTGCTTAGAATGACATTGACAGATTTGGAGTCCTGTCCTGGCTTCTTGTACTTGTTTGGGCACTTTTGGCCCAGTGCACTCCATGTGTTGTAGAGTTTCCTATGCTCTCTGTAGACTAGTCATGTCACCCGCGTCTACTAATACTCTATAAAGCTTCTTGATCATTCCTTGTGTAATGTAGCGCAAACAGTGACTGCTTCTTTCTGCAAAGTGGTAAGACCAAATGGACCCACTAATGCAGCAGTTTGCTTTAGACACATTGGCTCCTTTTGTGCAGTTAAACTAAAATCAAAGTCGGAATAAAACCGAGCTTTAATTTTGATATCCCTATAAGCAACAATAGGTATAAGGGAAACAATTACTGAGAAATAACGGTTGATGACTTGTACGCCCAAAAGAAAAACATCTACTGATCTACCTTATCTTAATGGGAAACAAAGCAGGAGAGTAGCAATTCTCAATCAGTGTGATTCATTCATATTAACTGAGACATTATCTTACCAATGCCTTGTTTCAACATGTATAAAGAATGACAGAGCAGAAAAGTATCGTTCCTAAAACAATGCGACTGATTCATTTTAACAGAGGGATTATCTTAGCAATTCATTGGTTAAACATGTAGAAAGAACTACAACGCAGGATAGTACCATTTGTAAAACAGTGTAACTGATATATTCTAACAGAGACATTGTCTGAACAATAAATTTCTTAAACATGTACTCCAGCCGATCCCTAACAGAAATGGTACTCCCGCCGATCCCTAACACCATATGCTTCCATCTACTTATAAAGGGGGTGATGCAGAGTTTGTTGTAATAAAGCAACAAGCATCGTGTCTGGGTTGGTACCATTTTTTTCACTACTTAATGGGAAAAGAGAGCAATACAATAGCTTCAATTCAACATTTATTTAAAACAGTACCAATACAAGTAGCACAACATCTCAAAACACACTACATGATCATGTGGATGGGACATGGGACATGCCAGCACCATGTGTGTCCACACGTATAAATGGGTGATGCAGAGTATGTAGCCAAGCAGCATATCTGCCTTGGTCCCATATTTGTTCTCTTTGAAACTTTTCCTATGTGAGGGCAGCAAATCTAGTCCTGCAAAAACTATCCGACCCCCCAGTTTCTCTCCCCTTTCAACAAAGAGTTTGGTTCCTTACAGATGTGTGTACGGGGTTACCCCCTTTTTCCCTTTTCGACCAACAAAGCGGCTGGATAGCTAGTCCATACTAGTTCCCCTCCCTCCTTTCCTCATTGAACCACATCCTAGATTCATGCTCCACCCTGCCGCACCCTTCTTTCCTCTTTGAACCAAGACCTAGATTCGACTACAAAATCGAAAAAGATCTGCATGCAGCTAGAACAATGACGGTTTCAAAGAAACTTATACCTTAGGGTCGTCGGGATGTGGCAAGGTGTGCGGTGGGAGGTCGGATCTGCCCACACTATGTACGGTAGCGAGGAAGAAGGGGTCGGTGGCCCTCTCGCACAGGCGCTGGGTGAAAGAGAAAAGCGTAGCCGGCAATGGATTGCCTCCCCCCGAAGGCGATAGAGTGAACGCTGCACCTCCTCCCCTTCCCGGTGCGACGAGATCCGGACACCTCCTTCACCAGCTATGAGGGGGGTGAGAGAGACAGAGGCCACAAAGCAGTCTTGTTTAGATTTGGTGAAGAGGGTGAGAGACTGTCAATATAGCAAACCCTAGCAAAGGAACGCTAAGCCTCCAACATGTATATATATATATGTAGTGCGGCGAGAGTGTGGAGAGTGCAAACCCTAGCGAACAAGCGCTAAGGCTCCAGCTTATATATATATACTGTACCTGCTTTTGGATGTATGATAGGTGGGCCAGCCACATTTTGGGCCCATCTGTCATAAACCAAAAGGTAGGTGCACTAAAGTTAATGAAGCCGCGTCCATATAGTAATCATGTATACGACTAATATATAGTGGAGTGGTTTTCTTATTCTCTCCGTAACAATCGTTTTGAATTGTGTAAGTATGAAACGAAACTCTTTATTTAACGTGCCAGTGAAGAAAACTACTACTCCCTCTGTTCCTAAATATTTGTCTTTCTAGAGATTTCAACAAATGACTACATATGGAGCAAAATGAGTGAATCTACACTGTAAAAAATGTCTATATACATCCGTATGTGGTAGTCCATTTGAGACCACTTGAAAGACAAATATTTAGGAATGGAGGGAGTACTTCCGATGAACTAACGATCCACGCATCCTGGTCGCACTTCCTGTCCTTCACGTGCGGTACACTACCCTCCCTTATGTGAACAACCACACATGCGCCAAATTATCGGAAACGTGCGAGAGTGTGTACAAATAGAGAATTCTAATTTCAATTATCGGAAAGGTTTGAGAGTATGTATATTTTGCCCTCTCTAATAATTATGGTTTGTTGTGTTCGGCCTAAACTTGGTCAAACTTTAAAAAGTTTGACTTCAGTCAAATCTAATATGCGGAGTAAATAAAAATGGAGGGCTACTACATCCATCCGGGTTTTTAGTCCACACCAATTTTTCAATCAAAGTTAATAGCTGGACAAATAAAATTAAAGGGGAGCTGGAGACAAAGTTGTGAGAAGGCTTAGAAATCAATACAAGCTCTTAGTACCAACGTCGATCCTTCTTCGAGGAAACATTTGGTTCATAGCCAATTGTGTGATAAAATTGCACCAACGTGAAAGACGACCGCGTCTCCAACGCAACCAAGGTGAACTATGAAGGATATCATCTTTGTGGGTAACAAGCAAAGAGCACTGATGGAAGACAGCTTGTTTTTGATTGAAAATCGATCGGCTCACCAGCCGACGCAACCATGAGCTTCGATAGGTCATCGTGGTGATGCATCATCCAATTGGCATCAAGTTTGGGTGAGGCACCTATGAAGTTCGACAAATCCTCATTGTGGTCTGTTTCTTCTCAGTAACGAACTCGAGGAAGGAAGAACCACGTGGCAGAGGACAGTGAGGCGGAACAACAATGGCCATCCAATTTTGTGCAGTTCCACTAAAATTGAGGAAGACATGCCCGGGTATGGAGATATGCATCGCTGTTTCGAAAAATATAAAAAGGGATATAGTGTGGTTATTTTGTTTTACAAGATTAACAATGACATCTCAATTGTCAATAAGAATTATGAAAAGTACACCAACAAACAGAAGCATCATGATTATCTTGATGGGAACTAATCCAGGATACCCGAGAAAAAAAGCATTTCTTCATTTAACCAGTGATAGTATTAGATTAGCAGCAGCAATAGGAGCATATGGACAATGACTACACAACCACCATGTATTTTTTTGTCGAAACAACATGTATACCTCCACCGAGGCATAAATCAGGATAACTTTTCGAGTGGCATTTCCTCTATAATAGTATGTGATGTTGGACCAGCCGACGAACCCTAGCTACTATACATGGGGAGCTGGGGAGTAGTCGCATAGAAGATAACTCGCATGCAGCGACCTGGGGAGCTGGACCAGCACAAGAAGTTATACCTCAGGTGGGCGAGATGTCGCTTAGGCGGGCGGGCAGGATCTGCCCACACGACGGGAGGGAACAAGGGAGCGGAGGACCTTCGTCCGCACCAGCGCCGGCTCCGAGAGGACAGTGCGCATAGGCTTCCTCCAACACCGACGGCACACAACATCAACGCTGCACCTCCTCACCTCCCGCAGCGGACGGGATTCGGCCGGATCTGTGACCACCGTTGAGGAGAGAGATAGTGTGGACACTGTCATCTTGTTTTGATATGGAGAAGGTGAGAGAGCGTGACGTGAGAAACTCTATCAAACAAGAGGCTATAATGGAGTAAAAAAATCTCTCCATAGTAGTGGTTTTAAATAGAATACACGCATTCCCGAAAAAAAAGACGAAAACTGGTGGACAATTTTTTAACGTACCAAGAAAGAAAACTCGATCAAAAACACGCCCTCGCTTCCAGGTCGGGAGAGTCGTCGCGCACACACACATAGACATAGACATGCATATCCGTGTTTACGTAAAATTCCATTTCTATCTCCATATCCAATCATATTTGCCCAACTGGCTCATTATTTATGTCGTTAATTATATACGCGGCAATATTAACGTACATCATCTCTTGTTTGCAGGCGTCCGGACTGCTGGCACGGCCGCTCCTCACCAACCCGAACCCTCTTCATCACCCGCCCATGCTTCCCGCCCGAAACGGTCAGTGCCGTATTCATGCCCGTCCAGAGCGGGCGTGACCTCCCTCTGGCGCCGGCATTGAAGCAGCGCACGGCCGAGAGAGCGTCGCCCCCGCCGCTTCCTGGTGTACGCGACTGCTCCGCGTTGAATGGTCGCAATTGCCGGCCACAACATGCATGTAAAAAGTTCTTGGGAGTCCATGCTACAGCTAGTTGTCCTTCCCCAACTCGTCGATCTCTTCAAGTAGTACTAGTACTCCATGGCGCGATCCATCGACAGGCAGGCGGGAAATTTATCGTATACTCGGTTTGTGGTGAGTGGCATGCCGAGCGACCGTGTGGGGTCAAGTCGTGGAGGATGGTGAGACACGAACGTGACAGACATGATTTAAAGAGCAATGCTACATGCACGAACAAGTTTTTATGGGATTCACGGGGTGGTTTAGCTAGCAGGTTTTCAATGGATAGAAATAAGGTAAGGGGCCCACTCCCACTTAAAATCAGGGGGAGAGAAGGTTAGTTGTGAATGACCCCATAAAAGATCCCTGTAAAAGCGTGTGAGTTTAGAATTTTCATGATTTACACATTGGTTTTGCTCGATGGCGCGATCCAACAAAATGAAACATTGGTTTCTCTTTGTTTCCATTTGTTCTCCAAAAAAACGGAAACTTTCCACTCCATTTTCATTCCTACTCCAAGGTTGCCCCATTACGACATTCCATCAAATACAAAGGAAAACTAACATGCATGCTGATGCATATCAATGATTCACAGATCATAGCCAATATTTACTTCACAACTAAAGACAAAAGTTGTGAGAGTGTGTACGAAAGAAAAACTATTGATGGGGTCACTACGACTTAAACCCTAAACCCTAAAGAGGATTTAATTTCCTGGCCAGGTATAACCTATTGAAGGAAAGACAACTGGCACCCTCGAATCATACGATGCTTTTGTGCAGTTCCACTAAAATCGAGCTGAGCATCCCTGATGGCAAAGATATTGAAGAAGTGTGATTAGAATAATAGTACTGGCACTAGTTCATGAGACATAAACTCATCACAAGTAGAAGCCGGTAGAAGTGGAGAAAGATCGACATGGAGATGGAGCTATGTTGGGAGCTGCGGCAGTGGAGCAAGCCGGCCCCAAAAGGAAGATGGACTACCTTGGACGTTGGGTTGTAGCTAGAAGGGCGGTTGGGACGCGACATCGGCCCATACCGCGGTGACCCCTGATTGGGATGCACCGACTGTGGATTTTCTCCCTCGCTGATGTCGATTGTGTCTATGCAGAACATTGTTCCCTTCCCCCAGCTGCGGGATCAGGCCGGATATGTGACCAGCGGTGTGGTCACCGTCGTTCTATGCTTGTGAAGAGAGCAACCCAAGTAAGCAGGCTTGGAGTATAACACCCACGATGCGGTTATATATCCCATGTGTCGAGGCACGGCTTAGAGGCATAACCGCAATGTGGTTTTGTCACAAGAGGGGTAATCTTCATAGAATCCCATAAAGAGTTGGCTTACAATCGCCACTTCACACAAATAACATGTTAAACATACATCATCCAGAGTACAAACAAAGGTCCGACTACGGAACCAAAATAAAGAAAGACAGCCCCAAATGCTAGATCCCTGATCGTCCCAACTGGGCTCCTCTACTGATCATCCGGAAAAGAAACATAGTACCGGCCTGAATCCTCGTCGAACTCCCACTTGAGTTCGGTAGCGTCCCCTGCACTGGCATCATCAACACCTACATCTGTTTGGAAGTAATCGTGAGTCACGAGGACTCAGCAATCTCCCACCCGTGAGATCAAGACTATTTAAGCTTAAGGGTAGGAAAGGGTAGTGAGGTGGAGCTGTAGCAAAGCACTAAGCATATATGGTGACTAACTTCGCAAAAGAGAGCGAGAAGAGAAGCAACGCGTGGTCGAGAGCTAATAGTGATCAAGTGATCCTGAAGCTACTTAGACTCAAGCATAACCCAAGACCGTGTTCTCTTCCCAGACTCCGCCGAAAAGAGACCATCACGGCTACACACGCCGTTGATTCAATTTAATTAAATTAAGTGTCAAGTTTTCTACAACCGGATATTAACAAATTCCCATCTGCCACATAATCACGGGCACGGCTCTCGAAAGTTTATACCCAGCAGGGGTGTCCCAACTTAGCCCATTACAAGCTCTCACGGTCAACGAAGGATATTCCTTCTCCCAGGAAGACCCGATCAGTCTCGGAATCCCGGTTACAAGACATTTCGACAATGGTAAAACAAGACCAGCAAAGCCACCCAATGTGCCGACAAATCCCGATAGGAGTCACATGTATCTCATTCTCAGGGCACACCAGATGAGACATCCTACGAGTAAAACCAACCCTCAAGTTGCCCCGAGGTGGCCCCACGGTCTACTCAGTACGGACCAACACTCATAGGAGCACTGGCCTGGGGGGTTAAAATAAAGATGACCCTCGGGCTCCGGAAACCCAAGGGAAAAAGGCTTAGGTTGTTAGGAAAATGTAAAACTAAGGTTGGGCCTTGCTGGGGGAGTTTTATTCAAATAGAACTGTCAGGGGTTTCCCATAACGCCCAACCACGTTAAGAACACAAAATCAAGGAACATAACACCGGTATGAAGGAAACTAGGGCTGCAAGAGTGGAACAAAACACCATGAATAAGGCTGAGCCTTCCAACCTTTACCAAGTATATAGATGCATTAAAGTAAATAAGGTATAATAATGATATCCCAACAATATCCATGTTCCAACATGGAACAAGCTTCAACTTCACCTGCAACTAGCAACGCTATAAGAGGGGCTGAGCTAAAGTGGTAACATAGGCAAACAATGGTTTGCTATGAAAGGTGGGTTAGAGGCTTGACATGGCAATATGGGAGGCATGATAAAGCAAGTGGTAGGTAACGCGGCATAGCAATAGAGCGAGCAACTAGCAAGCAAAGATAGAAGTGATTTCGAGGGTATGGTCATCTTGCCTGCAAAGTTCTCAAAGTTGTCGAAAGCTTGATCCTCGTTAGCGTACTCAACAAGTTCCTCGATCACGTACTCGTCTCCCGGCTCTACCCAAAGCAAGAACACAAGCAAAGGAACACCAATCAACCACGATGCAATGCACAAGCAACATGATGCAAAACATGGCATGATATGCAAGACATGATATGCAATGCATATGCGTGCTCCGAAAGGGAAAGAATGATCAAGGCATCAACTTGGCAAACCAAGTGTGCCGCTGGAAAGATGAGATGATTTCGGTCGAAATCGATATAAAGATCACCAGAAACGGACGCACAGTTTGCAAATGGCAAGCAAAACAAGAATGGCACAATTCTGTGATTAACAGCACGATGCCACATAGAATGCAACAAGAAACTAAGCTAATGCACTCCAACATAGCAACAAAGCTCATGGCAGTGATGTACACAATCATGGAAAAAGTGCAAAAGATATCAGCTTCACAGACTTAGTGAAAATACTAGCATGCTAGAAATAACATCAGGAAGCCATGTTTAGAGCAAGCAAACAACAAGATAAGGAACATATCATAGCAATAAAAGGCATGGCATGATTCTACTAAATGCATGGAACAAACATCCCTTACTGATCATGAGCCAAAAAGGCATAGAAGGTATGATGGCACCCATGTAAACATAGCAAGTTTTATTAACAGTTTCAAACTTATCAGAAAACAGAGCATGACATAAACAGAATTATGGAGGCATCTTTGCGAGCTCAAACCACTCATCACAAAGCCTTTCATGACAAAACAAGCATACCAACAGCAAGATGACATGTTCATGAAGCTAAAAATGGCAATAGCAAGTTCATAGCATGCATGGATCACTAGCAACAACCATGGCAGTATTGATTAACATGTTAACATTCTGCCAGGAACATTTTATAGCAAAAGTAGAGCAAGATTAAGACATTCTAGGGCACTCCATAATTTCAAACATGGGCATGGATCGATAGAGCATGACCGTATGTTCAAAACACCCTTACTGAAGATACTCAAAACAACCATGAATCTCACTGTAGCATCATGCTTACATGGCGTCAAAATAACAACAGGAAAATGACTTAGCAAAATCCTAAGTCTCTGAAAATAGCAACATCACGAAGGCTACTTTGCATGCTTGTGCTAGTCACTACATTGATCACAAAAATACATCGCAAACACCTCTGTAAAGATGGCATGGCATAGTTAAAAACACTTGTAGAGCTCATGCCCATATGAAGCACCCATCAAAAGTAGCAAAAATGACAAATCATCATAATATGATAAGTAGCAGCAGTAAACATTTTATAGCACTCTTGCATCAATGATTAGGGCATCAAGATGAACTCAAACAATCATGCCACAATGGAATGAAATGAAGAGCATCTCACAATAAACATTGTGATATCTTATATGCACGAAACAGAGCTATGGTCATGGAGTTATGGGGCAATGAACATGGCTTAAAAATACATCAGGGGAAAAGATAGAGGAAATTTCACCCCGTGAATCTGGATCTAGGGTTCGTCTTCTTGCACGCGAACCGAGGTGGAGCGCGAGCTCTCCGGAGTTCCTCGCCGGAGAGGTGGGGGAAGGCGACCGGAGGTGAGGAGAGGATGCCGGAGCTCGTTAGTGACGGGAGGAGACGGGCGCGAGAGGACGACGGTGTTCGTCGGCGTGGGCGGCGAGGACGGCGGTGCCAACCAGCGACGGTGCTCGGCGCGGTGGCGGTGGTCGGCGACGCAGTTGGCGGCGGAGGCGACGGCCGGTGGATCTGCGGCGGCGGGGCCGGAACAGGGAGGCGCGGGGAAGCGGCCGGGCGGCGCCGGCCAGGAAGGCCGGCCGCGGGCTCTCCGGGCCGCGGCGAGTGGCGGCGGCCGTAGGAGACGTGGCATGCTCCTATTGGCGCGGGCGCGTCGGTGAAGTTGTTCGGCGGTGCGCGGACATGTCCGGTGGCGGCGGGGGAAGTTTTGCTATGGTTTGGACTCGGATTTGGACAGAGAGAGCACATATTTATAGCTAGGAGGAGGTAGGAGTGTCGAAATGGAGTGTAGTTTTCGCCCACACGATCATGATCCGATGACGGAGGACATGGAAGAGGTTTGGATGGGTTATTGGGCCGTTTTGGAGGGGTGTTGGGCTGCAACACAAAAGAGGCTTTCGCGGTTATCCGGTTAACCGTTGGAGTATCAAACGGACTCCAAATGGAACAAAAATTGACAGGCGGTCTGTCGGTGGTGTACCAAGGCCACATGGAAAATCTCGGTCCATTCCAAGAACGTTTAACACCCGCTCACGAAAAGAGATAAGAGGGGTACGTCGGAGTACGTAGGAGTGTCGGATTGCAAAACAGACAACGGGGAAAATGCTTGGATGCATGAGACGAACACGAATGCAAATGCGATGGACATGATGACATGATATGAAATGCATGACATGCACAAAATGCAAAACGAAGACAAAAACCCAACCATGAAGGGCATCTCATAACTTAAAGCCGAAAAAGGAAAGAGTTGGAGTTACAAATATGGCAAGTTACATCCGGGGTGTTACATGTAGATTATGCTCCTGCTAGTGTATATATAGTGGTTTTCCTTTTCTCTCCATATCAACCATTTTATATTGCGTACGTGTCATTGAAGAGTGAAATGATGGCCGCTACACATACTCCCCCTACGTGTATGCAACAGTCACACGTACACATGGACGCAAAAACACGCGTGACGCCCTAATGCATGCATGTCCGAGCACACGACAGAACACACACGGTCACGCTCAAGTGCTCAACCTACACGTGCATGCACACACATACTCAGCCAGGGTGAGCTAGTGACCATATAAACACCGGAAAATGTATATATTGAGCGCAATGAGCGTATTATGAAGTCCACTGACCGTGTTTTTACAAATATACAGTGAAAGACAGTGTATTTATGTCGTTTGAAATTAAACCATATTAACCAGAGAGGAGACAGTATGGACTAGCATTACTTTGATGTGTCCCGTCAACTTGACGAATGAGGAGAAGCTTGCAGGATGGGAGAAGCTTGTGTGCGGTGGCTCGCATGACAGGGAGAAACTTTTGACTAATGCAAGATCTCCCTCGCTCAGGCGGTGGACGTGCAACAGTTAATTAGGTGTCAGATAGCCAGAAGCATACACTATACTACTACTATTATTGTTTGACTTCCCGAAGAGGCGAACAACCAAACACAAAGTTTACTAGTACTAGTACTAGTACTATAGTCTATGAGGTATGTACTATACTAGTACTAGGAACTGGATGGAGGAGCATCTGCACTCTTATTATATTTTTAAAATGTGATAAAGCAATCTTCAACACATTTGGTTCTCTTCGAGGGTTCTCACATGTGATAATGGAAGTTGATTGCATGGAACACTCGCCACAATTCTCGCTTAATTCTGGCTCATATCCTGTTACAAATAGGAGCGCTCGGTAATATTTCCTCTTTTCTTATTATTCAGCATGTAAACAGGTCAGCAAACCTTGCGGCGCATCTTTGTGCGAACCGTGCTTGCTGCACTTTGAATGTGGCCGAGAGCTGGCTTGATGAAACACCTCGGTTCCTACTTCTTTTTTTGCGGGGTACCTCGCTTCCGAGTGACCAGTGTCTTGGTTGATCGTCCTAAGAATACTTATATATGAATAAAGCTCTCTCATTTACCCGCAAAAAAGATTAAGCCATATTAACCGGAAAGGAGGGAGTATGGACTAGCACTACTTTTTGGTGTGTCCCGTCAACTCGCAGAACGAGGAGAAGCTTGCAGGACAAGGTGAAGCTCGCTTACGCCTTTTGACTAATGCAACCTACCCTCGCTCAGGAGGTGGACATGCATTAGTTCATTCGGTGTTAGATTGCCAGAGGCATACACTATAGTACCGAACATGCGGAGTACCATCATTGTTCTACTTCACGAAGAGGCGAAGAGCGAAGTGCAAGGTTTAGTAGTATGAGTAGTAATACTACTAGAACCGCATGGTGGAGCGTATGTACTCTTATTTTTTAATCTCTAATAAAGTACACATTTATTCCAGAGAAGGGCGGAAAACAGCAGCCCAGCATGTAATGATGATATCGATCAACCATGCTCGAATATATCTTGGCCTCCGTGCGAGCCCATCTGTGTGTTCTCGCTCCTCGTCTCTCTCAAGGAATGGCGGGTTAGCCTTTTTGCCATCAATTGAGATCGGTTTTCTCACACTCTGGTCCCACATGTCAATGATATGCCGAGTGGAGGTGCGTTGACCGACTGTCCATATGCGTACTTGGTTTTGCACCTTCATACTACTCCTCCCTCTGTCATGGTTTACGGGGCGCGCTTCATTATGATGCATTTCTCTCAATGCATTTCCACCACCAGAGAGACTTTAGACGCGTTTGGTTTAATTCTCAATTAATTATGGTGTGGTAACCGCAATCAAGTCCACAATTTTCTCTTGATATACTATGGAGTGAAGTAAGTGCATGCATGTGTGTACCCGGGGTGGAAGCACTGCATGCATGTGTGTACGTGTTATTTCCTCTAGTAATAGACGCCGTGGTATAACTACCAATGCTATTTTTCAAGCCGATCGCTAGTCACCTTGGTCCTAGAGATTTTTTCTTTTTCTGAAGAGCGCTCTATAAACAGTGACGGATGGAATAGTATGAGCGGATTCAAAGAAGAGCGTATTGATAGTTGCTTCTTCTGAGCAACTTATAGTGGCAAAGGTGGGGCTTATGATTTTACTACTCATTACTCACTATTAATGCGGCACAATGACCGAGCTGAGTCTCCCATGCGGCTGTGCACTACCCCCTCGGTTCTTAAATATACTCCGAAGTATTCTTTCTAGCGATTTCAACGAGTGACTACTCAAATATTTGTCTTTTAGAGATTCAAATGGACTACTACATACGGATGTATATAGACATATTTTAGATTGTAGACTCACTCATTTTTCTCCGTATGTAGTCACTTGTTGAAATCTCTAGAAAGACAAATATTTAGGAACAGAGGGAGTACACATACGAAGCAAAATGAGTGAATCTACACTCTAAAATATGCCCATTTGAAATTTGTAAAAAGACAAATATTTAGGAACGAAGGAGTATAATTTTCTGCATGGCACATGGACCCGGATGCCGAAGAGGCTTCTGGTAATGCTATTGAGCTTCCAGCATTTGTTTACAATGGTGTGTGCTTTCAGCTTTTGTTTCATGTGTCTTGTCATCGATGCTCTTTTGGAAACAATAAAAAACTAACTTTGTTGCTAATGCATCTCAATTATTAGCAGATCAGAGCTAATATTTACATCACAACTGAAGACAAAGTTGTGAGAAGGTGTTAAATTAAAATTGATCCATGCTTTCATTGGCAGCAATGCCCCCCAGCTATGTCTAAATCAACAAGGCATGTTGGGAAAAAAGTAGTTGTCTGGAGCATGCAACATTCTGATCATTTTGTGTAGTTCCACTAAAATAGAGCTGACCGTCCCTGTTCCAAAGATATTAAGTGTGATTACGATAATGGAGGACTGCTGGTGAAACAATAAACACACAAATAGAAGCCGGTCACCTTTGCAGTCTCTCTTAAGACTAACTAGTTGGAGAATATTAGGCTCGGAGTTGGATGAGGAGGATAGAGCAAAACCAATCTCCCTTTGTGTAGTCGCACTGAAATGTAGAGACGTTGCCCGTGTGACATTTTAGTACAACTGCACAAAACACTCTTAAGAAAAAAGTGATTTGTGCAGTTCACCAAAAGGTCGCAATAGCAACGAGGTGAAATGGATAGCCCTGTTTGCAAAAAAAGGTAGAAAGGAAACAATTACTGGCCAATAACAGTTGATGACACATGCGATGACAAAAAAGAAGCATATTCCTTGTCCTAAGGGAAGATAACAACACAGTTGTGTTTGTCCGAAACGATGTGAGGACGAGATTGCAATATGGAAAGTACGTCGGACGAGCTACGTTTTGGGCAAAGAACTATGGAAGATCCACATGCAGCAACGTGGGAAAATGGGCAGTGGAGCAAGGATGGAGGGGATACCTGGAGGTCGTCAGGATGTAATTAGGTGAGCGGCGGCGGGCGGAATCTGCCCATACTACGACAACGAGCAGGTGGCGTAGACCATACCGCGCCGGAGCTTGGTCAGAGATAACGGCGTGTACCGCAGATAGGGACGTGCTACCTCGGCGTCGTCGAATGGAGAAACGATGCATGTCATCCCTTTCTGCCAGTGGACGAGATGCAGCCAGATAAGTAACCAACGGTGAGAGAGGGAGAGAGAGAGAGGCCACCGTAGCCTTGTGTGAGATACTCTGAAGAGAAACAAACCAGGAAGGCAGGCTCCATTGTATATAGTGGAGAGGACTACCCTTTTCTCCATAAAAATCGTTTTATATTCTGTGTACGTGCCATTGAGCGATATAACTTTATTTAATAATAACGCGCCAACACATCAAGTCGAACTTTGTTTCGTGCAAGCGTGCTACACGACCTCTGTAGGTAAACAACCGCTACACATGTTCAAATTAGCACGTAGGCTGCAATTTCATACAGAAATGAGCTCCACCGTGTACCCGCATGGGTGTGGCTGGGCACGAAGCGTGAGTACATGCACGGTGCACCTATTCTCTTCTTGTATATGTACACCACCTACATGGGGTTGTGTGAGAGAGATACAAACATAGAGATATAGTGTGTGGGTTCATGAGAGTTTTTTTTCGGGGGGAGGGGGTCAATCAAAAAATGTAACATATGCAATGTGTGTGAAATAGAGTCTTGGATATATCATATATATAGTGGGGCCGATCCATGAGAAGAGAGTGGAGGTATCATCGGCTTGAGGTGTCCATAGAATCGAAGAGAGGGATGATGTGTGTGTGTGTGCGCGCGCGATCGATAAAGAGTGCCATCGAATTTGTGTGTGCCCGCGTCAAAGATATAGAGTGGATGGCCTACTGGAACGTGAGAGGGGATAGGTGCAGTTTGTCTCTGTGGAATGGATACCTACCTATAGCGCTCGACTATCATTGTGTGGTGGGGGGGAGGGAGGCCTAATTAACTATAGAGGTATACTGATTGGTATATATGTGGAGGAGGAGAGAGGCCTATCTCATGTATTAAGGGAGATCGATATACCTCATGTATTAAGGGACATCGATCGGCATCCATGCATATGTGTAGGAGAGGAATAAGGTTGGGAGAGAGACAGAGCTAGAGTGTTGGAGGGGGTGGTAGTGGAGTTTCTTCTAACAAATGGTGGGATAGGCTTGCTAGACAACCGGAGGGCACGCCTACAATATCAATAAGAGAGGGGATGGCTGCCTGTCTATGCATGTGCGTGTGAGAGACGTGTCAGGAGGCATGAACGAATGATGAGGCGGGACGATATGGCTGTGGTAAGCAGACGTAACTACATAGGAAGATCAATCGTCCTTTGTCAGAGAAAGGAGAGAAATAACTTGTGAGGTACGTCGATCGATGGAGGATAGTTAAAGTAGACCTAGGTATATGTTGGGAGATTGATCGGTATACATGCATGTGTGTGTTAGAAGCAAATGAGGAACGGGGAAAACGATAGAGAGAGAGAGGGATGCATCTAGGAGGTGGTGCGAGAGTCATACTATATCGAGGGGGAAGGAGTGTGCGAGTACGAGATCGATGAAAAGAGTAGTGGGAGTGAGGCATGGATGATGATAAGAGAAGACTGGAAGCTTGTGTTTGTTCTAGGCACACCTTGCTAGAGAGGCAGATCGATCAATGTGTACTATAAAGAAGGAGCTGGGCCTACACACACCATGGGTAATGACCTAAAGTGAAAAGACGAATTTGAGGGAGTGTGAGAGGAATGCGGGCGTGTGCATGCATGAGAGAAAGTTAGCGCTAGCTACAATGATAAGAGGATTGTGTGGGTGTAAAAGACGAATAGAGATCATACTTCATTATAAAAAGAGAATTCGGATATTTGAAGAATTTATCATAGTGTTTTAAACCGACACATGTGTGAATATATATAACGGTGATACACATGTTGTGGTTATGAACATGTTATACTACATATAATATATTTTATCTCTTATAAAAAACGGAGTTGTTGATGATGGTGTGCCTGCCATCCTGCAATATAGGCCGTCCGACTTATATCTGACGGATAGGAAGGAAACTATGGCAATTTTGAAAAAAGATACCCACACCCCTCTCCATATTTGCAAATTGGGCCTCCCCTTGATCATGTTGATGTTCTGTGGAACGCATGGGCACCTTGCTAGTACTATGTATAATATATAGAACATTGATCATAATTTGGGCTAATGTGTGAACATTGATGTTCTGTGGAACGCATGTGGCTTTTGCAGCTCAGGTCTAAATACTTGTCATAATGTAGGGGGCGGGGCACTATACTATGTGTGATAAACACGTTGTACGTATGGAACATGGTTTAGATTATGAATATATAATTAGTACATCGAATGTTCTATTATTTGGAATCAACATCAAGTGTATTCAAAAAATAGAATTCGAGTTCATATAGTACACATAGTTCATATCTATCTCTATAGTAATCATGTGGTGTGTTATTAAGGTAATAGATGAATGATGGTTGAAGTTGGCAACAATCATGATTGTAGATTCTTATTGAAATAGAGAAATGAATTCAAATTCATCTCGAATTGCAGCGGTAGTATAGACATTTGGAATGCACTAAAATGTTGGTATGAGTAGGTTACATGCAACATACAACAAGCAAAAAAATTTAATTGGACATAACATGGATTCATACTCCCTCCTTCTGCCATCTATATAGGGTGTAATGCGTTTTTTAAGACCGCCTATGACTATTGACAACATTAATAGTACATGACATGCACAATGTGAAAATTATATCATTGAAAGAACCTTTCACGGACGAATTTAACGGTGTGCTTTGTGTAAGTTGCATGTCATATATCATTGCTCTAATATTTGGTCAAAGTTAGCATCGAAAAACGCATTAGGCCCTATATAGATTGAAGGAGGGAGTAGCTTTGAATAGCATTTTTATAGTAAAACAGGGCAAGACTCTCTCTTTGTCTGGTGTGAATACTTTTATTTTTTTCGTTTTATTTTTGGTTGAGAGAAGTGCGAATTGATTTGGTATGTACATGTACAATATTACACGTTAGGCTTGTCCCTAAAATTCAACCCGCGCCTTGTTATATCCCGAAAATTCAGATATCATGCTCCCAAAACTGGCGCCTTCACAACCCGTGCCTTGCTACCCCGAAATTACAACCTGCGCGAAAACTCCCTCCAGCTGCCAAATCCCGACACGCAAAATCCCCCTTCTAACTCTGAGCCGAAAGGGCCGCAAGTTCAAATCGATGGGGGGGGGGGGGTACTTTTGTAACACACCCTACATTTTGGACAAGCGCGTCCCTAAGTCATGGTTCACCCCCTCCCATCGCCTCTTTTTGCCATTCGAAATCCCGGGCCGCCATAACCTCTCCGCTCCGGCCGCGAAACCCCACCCTCCTCCGTCCGCCACCTCACCGCTGCCCAGCCGAAGCCTCTTCTCCGACAATGTCATCCACCACAACAGCTCAACGTCCCTCGTCCACCTCCCCGGATGATGATCCGTCGTCCATCTCGTCGTCCCGCCGGTTCAGCCGCCCCGTCCTCCACCTCCAAGGAGCTGCTCCGACGATCGCCTTGTCTATCGCGGCTGCTCCATCCCCGCAGCGCCGCCTTAACCTGCTCCACCAGAACCACAGAATCCTCACCGACTCCTCGGACGAAGCCGAGGCCTACTCGGCGCCACCAAAGAGGTTGTACACTCATCGCATCGCACCTTCTCCTTAACTCCCGGCGCCGATGGTGCTCCAGCCCACACCCCCATGGAGCGGCTACCTTGAAGCCGATGCCGTGGGCGACATCTCCACGGTGGCTCTCCCCTAGTGCAAGGCCCTTCGAAGGAGGCGTCCATACCAGCCGGATCTGCTGCTGCTGCTCCGACTCTCGCTCGCTCGCTCACGCTGCTACTGCTGCTGCTCCGGATCTTGCTCGATTGCTCGCTTGCCGAGCTGGTGCTGCTCTACTCCGATTTAGCTACACTTCAGTCGACCGAATCTACTTTTGGGTCAGTCCATTTTCAGGGGGTGGGGGGCTCGCCGGAATTAAGGAAGAACCACCCGCAGTGGGGACGGGGGCTGGCCGGAGAGGTACCCCACTATCTATCTTAGGGTTCAGGGTGGGGGGCGGGGGCCTAGAGGGCTGGCCGTGGCGGCGGTGGACTGGCAGTTGGGAGTTGTTTTGGGGCGGCGAGGCGGCACTGGGGCCGGCGGTTCGGCCGATGGTGGCTGGCGGCTCAGGGGGTGCAGGTTAAACATGAACTGCAGGCCCTCCCTAAACTACATGTCAAGTGCCTCTCTGCTACCATTGCGTTCAGTTTCGACAGTAACATTCAGATTCCATAGTAAATTTCAGTTTCGATAGTTAAGTGCAGAGTCAACAGTTTTTACCTCATCTGTTGTAGTCAGGTGGTTTTTGGTGATGTTAATTTTACATCTATTTTACATCATCTATTGGAGATGCTATTAGAATCCCACTTGAGATTGACGATGTCTGTCATGTGCTGCTTCAGCCTTGACGTCCTGTTCACCTCTTGGACTCCAAGTCAGGTCCAAATTATTGTTCAAACTTGAGTTCTAAATTAGTTGTGGGGCACATATCGAGGAAGCAATAAATAGTATCTCTGTCTATTATTTGGTTCACCTAGGGTATGCCTATGTTGTTCATCTTGGGTGGGAAACAAATAGTAAAGCAATCATCATCTGTCTTTTTATTAAATTAAGGCAATCATCAGCCTGCTATCATTCTTTTTGTATCCATCCACTGGTTGTTACCATCACTCTAAATTTCTGCATTCTCTCCTTACATAATCTCACCATATTTTTTCGTATGCATGTCAGATATTGTACACAGTCATGCTGAACATGTAGAGAAAAAGAGAAGAGTTTTGCGCGGCAATACAATGTCATGCAGACATCACTCCATGCTGGGTTCAATGGCAAACCCTCCCCACCCCCTCCAGATTGTAATCCAGAGGAAGATATTTGTTCTGAGGCCGATTCAGACGCCACTGACCACTCCTATTTAACCCCCAAGGTGTTTGCTCTACCTTGGCATGATGATGTTAGTCATATCATGCATATGTTTCCTTATAGTGCCTACTTTTGACATCATATATGTCATCTACATAGTTTAGACATGTTCTGTAATGCCACATGTTTAGTTTCTATATCATATATGGGAATTATGCAGTATCATGTCTTTTAAGCCAGCCATAATATATGTGAAATGTGTAATGCCATCCTGTTTAACCAGGCATCATATATTTGAATGATATCTTGCCCTTCCTTTTCTTCATTACATTTCCATTTGTCGACAATGTTTGTACATTAAACTACTCTTCTTGTGAATCATCCATTTGGGTGGGAGATTGGAAAATCTGGAGTGAAAACAAGGCCTTCAGAGCAAACAGTGCTACCTGTCGAAGCAGATCTCTTGTTGGGTCCCGATAGCTCCTCAGAGCTGGATTCAGAGACAGATGACCAGTCCTATTCCCCCACCGAGGTGTATGCTCTAACTTGGCACGGTTATACTGCTCATATCATGCATATGGTGTCTTGCATTGCATAGTTTAGACATCATATACACAATATTCAACACCATCTTCTTAGTTCAGACATCATATCGAATGCCCTCTGTTTAGCATATAAATCACATATGTGAATTAAATGATGCGATCCTGATTACTTAGATAACATGTAGGTGAATTATGTCATGCGATCCTGTTTAGTTATTCATCATATCTTTGAATTGTGTTATGCTATGCTATCTAGTTTAGATAAACATCATATATGTGAAATTATGTCATGCTACCCGTTTTAGTTAAACAATATACATGTCAACTATTTCATGCCCTCTTTTTTCCACACTACCTATTGCATTTGTCTCTCATACAATGTATGTACATTCAACTATGTTTCCTGTTTAGCAGCCATTTGAATTGGAGCGGGTAATGCCAGTTTCTAGCGTACTAAAAACACAATCTTCAAATAAAATAATGCCACCTCTTGGTGGAGATAGCACCCCGGTTGTACATGCACGAGAACCAGCCCTACCACACATAACCCAAACTCTCGCAGATTGTACCCCTACTGCGATGGAGAGAGAACTAGCTTCACCCAATGTAACCCCAACCCCAGCAGATAGTAACCCAGTTCCTGTTGACACAACACCATCTCCACCACAGAGGTCCCAAACAAGAGTAGTTAGTAAGGCAGCTCCAGTGCCCAATGGGTCAGTACTACCATGGCGAACCCCAACTCCACCAGTTAGTACGTCTATTCCTGTGGAGGAAGCACAACCAGCTAGTCGTAGTTTAGCATCTATCGCATTTGATGTTGTTAAATCGTATGTGTGTATCTTCCTATCTTGGTAATATGATACTGAAGATGAAGGAACATGCCAGTTGCAGGTGTTTGTCCAGGAGTTATGTGTAAGTAATGTTATTCATGGCAATTACTTTGCTTTGTCCCATACATCCTACCTCCATGATGGTTATAATACCAAAAAATTCCCATTTTTTTCTATAGAGAAGGACTGATTTGGAAACTAAAGATGAGGTAACCTGTGCTAATACCTATGGTATCTTCAAGAATGCTTGGTGGCAGTATCGGAATTACCTGAAGAAAGCATACTTCACCGGCAAAGAAACTCATCAAATTCCCTTACGTTCTCCAGAGACACATTTACAGGACGATGACTGGGAACGCCTTGTTCTGTACTGGTCCCGAACCAAGAATGTGGTAAGGTCTATGAGCTCATTTTCTATTTTTAATTACTATATTCTTGCGTCTTACTGGACCCTGTTCATGTAGAACAAGTGCCTAAACCTAAAGAACAACTGTTCTAATTTAAGATTCCATTACTATCATAGTTCAAAAAAGCGCTAGGCGTTAATTGTGCATTTTGCCACCGCCTTGCGCTTTACTGACCAAAGCGCATGCTTATGCACAGTTATGCATAGATTAAGCGAAGTTATGCGCAATGCATTTTGCCAATGCCTAGAGCCTAGGAGCGCTTAAGCGCTCGCTTAGGTGCGCCTTTTTTAACTATGATTGCTATCGTGCGCACTACTTTGCTCTTGTATCATTGTATTTAGTCATACAAACTTATTTTTAAGTTGAAGGCTCCCATCGAAACTCCAATGGCACAATAGGTATCTTCATGCATGTTTCTTTAACAGGTTTGCTCTTATCAATAGCTCTGTTGATTTCAATTTCAATTGTGTATACAGGTGACTTCTCATATCATGCACATTCCTAGCATCACAACAGAGCCAATAGTGTTGTTGTACATGTAGACTCGTGGTACCCATCTGCAATCTTGTTGTGCCGTGTAGTTTCCCACGCTTTGTATTCTTTCACCGCTTCTTTGTCTTGAACTGATATGATTTGAACCGTGTCTCTATTTTGATTTGGGAAGACAATGCAGTGACCATAGGACATAGATATATGTTTGTTCGATGCTTTTATTATGTACTAGTACTTGGCAATAGAAGACTTGGTAGTTCAATCCTGTCCACCTTACTAATGAATTGGTTCACCGAAATGAGTTTCATATACTAGTACATGCTAAACCTGTTATGTGTCTGCTTGTTTCTTATTTTAGAATGCTGACAGAATATTGGGGAAGAGTGCCTTATTAAGCAATGGTAAAGGAAGTAATGCAAATAAGGTTCAAGATAGTGACACATCCTTGTTGGTCTCCAACAAAGCTGATAAAACATCTAAGGAATACTCTCTCGAAGACAGTGAGACAACCCCAAAGTCCTGTCTTGGTTTAGTGTTCGAGTTACTGGCCACTACCGCTTGCACAAGCTATTCAAACTCACTGTCTGAATTAGTTCGGTTTCTTGAGTCTCAACTACAAGCTGAAAGACATTGATCAGCTGTGCTGCAACAAGAAGCAGAAGGATTGCGGAAGTCCCTGGAGCATTTAGATGCATACTTTTTGGTGAAATAGCAAGCGTTGGAGGATTTTAGCGCCAAACAGGACAAAGTTAATATGCTTGCTAAGCTTATTGCCAGCATGGTGGATACCCAGGATAACGTTTCTTGAGCTCTTCTGAAGTTGTTTCAGTTATGCTCTTGTTTTGATGCCGCGTTTATTTGCACTGGTGGACACTTTTGACGGCCAGTGTATGTAATATGCTGCTTTGTTCCCTATATTTGCACTGGTGGCGAACTTTGATGCCTAGTGGATGTAATATGTGTAATAGAGGTAATAGGCTAGCGTTAATTGCTTGCTTATTTATTTCTTTATTGTATTTTTAGTTGTTTGCTTGTAATCAGTGCAGTTCTTTTTCTGTGTTTTTCTAGTGGCCACAATAACCTATTTTTGGAAAGTAGGCCAAAATAATCATGGCAACACACAGACAGTTGTAACCATGGGCCTCCTGCGGGCCGTATGATCCATGGGCCTTCTACGGGCCGTAGGATCCATTGGCCTTCTATATGGGCCGTAGGATCCATGGGCCTTCTACGGGCCATACGATCCATGGGCCTTCTACAGGCTGTACGATCCATGGGCCATCTACGAGCCGTACGATTCATGGGACTTCTACGGGCCGTAGGATCCATGGGCCTTCTACGGGGCGTATCATTATTTCGCCAGTCATGGGCCGTACTATTCGTGGACCATAACGGGCCGTTAATAGGCCGTATTTGATAACTCTATGAAAACAGTCCAACTGGTTTTTTGACATGAAAACAGCCCAACATATTAACGGGCCACAAACGGGCCGACTGTAACGACGGGCTGAATTTGGCCCACAAGCAGAAAATGACAGTAACGGGCCGTAAGTAACCAAATGCTGGAAATGAGCCCAAGAATAAATGGGCCCTAAGAAGGCTGAAAGATAACCTGGGCTGGAAACGGTCCAATGGAATAATGGGTCATTAATGGGTATGAAGTGATACACTGTTCATTACAGGCCAGTTTCACCACGGGCCATTAATGGGCCAAGAGTTACAAATGGCCTCATATGGGCCGAAAGACGTCATGGGCCATACATGGGCCGAAAGTTAAAATGGGTTGGAATCATATTGGACGGCCTAGATGATGGTACTAGGCCTAATTCGGAGATGTCATAACGGGCCCTGGGTTAGCGGGCTGTAAATGGGCTATATGCGAACAGACCGTTAACAGGCTTTCCATGGGCCGGCCCGCCACCTTTTGACGAAGTCAAACAGGCCAGCCTTTTCACAGGAATGGGCCTCTCTTGGGCTGTGCCACGTGTTGACGTATCATAGGCGCCTTGGGTCCAATGAGTGGATGACATCTGTTCCAGCGGTGAGCCGACATGCGTTTCCTCCAACCAATGATGATTTTACACGTGGAAAATCCCCATTGGTCGGGGCTGTTAATGGGTTATTGGATCCAAAACCGGACCCAATAGCTTAACGGCGTTCCGTTACAGTGGATGCCACGTGTCGGTCACCCTTGACGAAAGCACTTCTGTGACGCGCCATTTATCGTCATGGAAGTGAACACTTCCGTGATGAAAATTTTGGTAATGTCATGGAACACTTCTACGACAGCATAGGTATGACTATCTTGATTCTGTCATAAAATCTTCATGGATGTACATGCATGCCAAAAAACGTGACCTACTGTGACAAACACGTATCATCATGGAAGTGTATTTTTTGTAGTGCGTGACTAGGATTGGGTTGCTTGCTAAAAGAGCCTTTCTTTCTTCCAATCCGGCCGTTGCTGCATCTGTCCACTCGAAGTGATCGGTGCATTGGAGAAGTCGATATAGTGGTAATGCTTTTTCTCCTAGTCTGGAGATAAAGCGGCTTAAAGCTGCCACGCATCTAGCTAGTTTTTGGACCTGTTTAAGGTCTGTTGGTGTAGCCAATTGTGATAAAGCTCGGATTTTGGCCGGATTTGTCTCGATTCCTCTACTAGAAACAATGAAGCCAAGTAGTTTTCCAGAGGGGACGTCGAAAACACAATTTTCCAGATTGAGCTTAATGTCATATGTCCGGAGATTGTCGAATGTGAGACGTAAGTCATCTATTAATGACTCAACGTTCTTAGGCTTGATGACGACATCGTCCACATATGCTTCAACTTTCTTGCTGGTTTGTTTCTCCAGGCATGTTTGAATCATGCGTTGGTAGGTGGCGCCAGTGTTTTTGAGCCCAAAGGGCATAGTGTTGAAGCAGAAAGGCCCGTATGGGGCAATAAATGACGTTGCGGCTTGGTCGGATTCCTTCATTTCAATTTGATGGTATCCGTAATACGCGCCGAGGAAACATAGTGAGTCATGTCCTTCAGTGGCATCAATAATTTGATCAATGCGGGGGAGGGGGAATGGATCCTTAGGGCAAGCTTTGTTGAGGTCTTTGAAATCGACGCACAAGCGCCGGGATTTATCCTTCTTTGGCACCATCACCAAGTTTGCTAGCCAGTCTAGATGTTTTTTTCTTTGATGAATCTGGCCTCAATTAGCTTGGCTAGCTCCCCCCATAGCTTGTCGTTTGGGTTCGGAAAACGCCCCATTGTTTGCTTAACCGGCTTGTATTCCTTCAATATATTGAGGCTGTGCTCAGCCAACCTGCGTGGGATTCCTGGCATATCAGAAGGCTGCCAGGCGAATATGTCCTAGTTCTCGCGTAGGAACGCTCGTAGTGCGGCGTCCACCATTGGGTCCAGGTGTGCACTGATGGAGGCTGTCTTCTTTGGGTCCGTTGGGTGGACTTGAAATTTGACTATTTCATCTGCTGGTTTGAAGGAGGTGGATTTGGAGCGCTTGTCAAGTATTACATCATCCCTATCCACCATTGAGCGCAACACAGTTAACTCTTCGGCCGCAAGGGCCTCAGAGAGTGCCTGAAGGGCCAGGGAGGCTATTTTGTTTTTGGCGCGGAGGGTTATATCCGGATCACTAGCGAGAGTGATAATACCATTAGTCCCGGGCATTTGAGCTTCATATATGCGTAATGAGGTATGGCTTGAAAGAGTGTGAATGCATCTCGCCCCAACAGGGCATGGTATCCACTATTGAAAGGGGCCACTTGGAAGGTTATCTCTTTGGACCGATAGTTCTCCTGCGTGCCGAATACCACGTCAAGTGTGATTTTTCCCGCGCATCATGCCTCCCGACTGGGAATAATTCCTCGGAAGGTTGTGCTACTTTCCTCGATACGGCTCCTATCTATTTCCATTTTACTGAGTGTATCCTCGCAGATGAGGTTTAATCCGCTGCCACCGTCCGTGAGCACCTTGGTGAGTCGAACGTGCTACCTCTTGATCACTGCGTTGGTTTTCCCTTGAAGAGGAAAGGGTGATGCAGCAAAGTAGCGTAAGTATTTCACTCAGTTTTTGAAAACCAAGGTATCAATCCAGTAGGAGGCCACACGCAAGTCCCTCATACCTACACAAAAAAATAAGAACCTTGCAACCAACACGATGAAGGGGTTGTCAATCCCTCCACGGTCGCTTACAAGAGTGAGATCTGATAGAGATAATAATAATAAGATAAATATTTTTGGTATTTTTAAGATATAGATTGCAAAATAAAGATTGCAAAATAAAATAGATTGGAAACTTATATGATGGAAAATAGACCCGGGGGCCATAGGTTTCACTAGTGGCTTCACTCAAGATAGCATAAGTATTACGGTGGGTGAACACATTACTGTTGAGCAATTCATAAAAAGCGAATAATTACAAGAATATCTAGGCATGATCATGTATATAGGCATCACGTCCGTGATAAGTAGACCGACTCCTGCCTGCATCTACTACTATTACTCCCCAAATCGACTGCTATCTAGCATGCATCTAGAGTATTAAGTTCATAAGAACAGAGTAACACATTAGGTAAGATGACATGATGTAGAGGGATAAACTCAACCAATACGATATAAACCCCATCTTTTTATCCTCGATGGCAACAATACAATACGTGTCGTTTCCCTTTCTGTCACTGGGATCGAGCACCGCAAGATTGAACCCAAAGCTAAGCACTTCTCCCATTGCAAGAAAGATCAATCTAGTAGGCCAAACCAAACTGATAATTCAAAGAGACTTGCAAAGATAACCAATCATGCATAAAAGATTTTAGAGAAGAATCAAATATTGTTCATAGATAGACATGATCATAAACCCACAATTCACTGAATCTCGACAAACACACCGCAAAAAGAGTTACATCGAATAGATCTCCAAGAAGATTGAGGAGAACTTTGTATTGAGATCCAAAGAGAGAGAAGAAGCCATCTAGCTAATAACTATGGACCCAAAGGTCTGAAGTAAACTACTCACACATCATAGGAGGGGCCATGGAATTGATGTAGAGGCCCTCTATGATCGATGCCCCCTCCGGAGGAGCTCCGAAAAAGGCCCCAAGATGGGATCTCTTGGGTACAGAAGGTTGCAGCGGTGGAAATAGGGTTTCGTGGTGCTCCTGGTTGTTTTCAGGGTATATGAGTATATATAGGAGGAAGAAGTAGGTCGGTTGAGCCATGCGAGGCCCACGAGGGGGAGAGCACGTCCAGGGGGGTAGGCGCGCCCCCTTCCTCGTGGACTTCTCGTTCGTTTCTTGACGTCCACTCCAAGTCCTCTGGATCACGTTTGTTCCAGAAATCACGTTCCCTAAGGTTTCATTCTGTTTGGATTCCGTTTGATATTCCTTTTCTGAGAAACACTGAAATAGGCAAAAAACAACAATTTGCACTGGGCCTTGGGTTAATAGGTTAGTCCCAAAATTAATATAAAAGTGTAAAATAAAGCCCATTAACATCCAAAATAGATAATATAATAGCATGGAACAATAAAAAATTATAGATACGTTGGAGACGTATCAAGCATCCCCAAGCTTAATTCCTGCTTTTCCTCGAGTAGGTAAATGATAAAAAAGAGAATTTTTGATGTGGAATGCTACCTAACATAATTCTCAATGTAATTATCTTTATTGTGGCATGAATATTCAGATCCGAAAGATTCAAGACAAAAGTATAATATTGACATAAAAATAACAATACTTCAAGCATACTAACTAAGCAATTATGTCTTCTCAAAATAACATGGCAAAAGAATGTTCATCCCTAAAAAATCATATAGTTTGGCCATGCTCCATTTTCATCACACAAGAATGCTCTCATCATGCACAACCCCGATGACAAGCCAAGAAATTATTTCACACTTTAGTAATCTCAAACCTTTTTCAACTTTCACGCAATACATGAGCGCGAGCCATGGATATAGCACTATGTTTGGAATATAATATGATGATGGGGGTTATGTGGAGAAGACAAAAAAGGAGAAAGTCTCACATCGACGCGGCTAATCAATGGGATAGGGAGATGCCCATAAATTCATGTCAATGCAAGGATTAGGGATTGCCATGCAACGGATGCACTAGACCTATAAATGTATGAAAGCTGAACAAAAGAAACTAAGTGGGTGTGTATCCAACTTGCTTGCTCACGAAGACCTAGGGCATTTGAGGAAGCCCATTGTTGGAATATACAAGCCAAGTTCTATAATTAAAAATTCCCACTAGTATATGAAAGTGACAAAACAAGAGACTCTCTATCATAAAGATCATGGTGCTACTTTGAAGCACAAGTGTGGAAAAAAGGATAGTAGCATTGCCCCTTTTGGGGGGGGGCTTCCTTTTTTTATTTAGCCTTTTTATTTTTTTTATTTCGGACAATGCTCTATTAATGATGATCATCACACTTCTCTTTATTTACAACTCAATGATTACAACTCGATACTAGAACAAAGTATGACTCTGTATGAATGCCTCCGGCGGTGTACCAGGAAGGGCAATGAATCAAGAGTAACATGTATGAAAAATTATGAACGGTGGCTTTTCCACAAATATGATGTCAACTACATGATCATGCAAGGCAATATGACAATGATGATGTGTGTCATGATAAATGGAATGGTGGAAAGTTGCATGGCAATATATCATGGGGTTTGGATGCACCGGCGAAGTTTGCACCAACTCTCAAGGTGAGAAAGGGCAATGCACGGTACCTAAGAGGCTAGAATGATGGAAGGGTGAGGGTGCGTATAATCCATGGACTCAACATTAGTCATAAAGAACTCACGTACTTATTGCAAAAATCTACAAGTAATCAAAAACCAAGCATTACGCGCATGCTCCTAGGGGGATAGATTGGTAGGAAAATACCATCGCTCATCCCCGACCGCCACCCATAAGGAAGACAATCAAATAACACCTCATGCTTCAAATTTGTTACACAACAGGCACCATACGTGCATGCTACGTGACTTGCAAACTTCAACACAAGTATTTCTCAAATTCACAACTATTCAACTAGCACACGCTAATATTACCACCTTTATATCTCAAAACAATTATCAAGTATCAAACTTCTCCTAGTACTAAATGCACTTTTTATGAAAGTTTTTATTATACCAATCTTGGATGCCTATCATATTAGGACTAAATTAATAACCAAAGCAAATTACCATGCTGTTCTAAGGGACTCCCAAAATAATATAGGTGAAGCACGAGAGATCAATAATTTCTATAAAATAAAACCACCACTGTGCTCTAAAATATATAAGCGAAGGACTAGAGCAAAATTATCTAGCTCAAAAGATATAAGTGAAGCACATAGAGTACTCTAATAAATTCCAATTCATGTGTGTCTCTCCCAAAAGGTGTGTACAGCAAGGGTGATTGTGTTAAACTAAAAGGCAAATACTCAAATCATACAAGACACTCCAAGCAAAACACATATCATGTGGTGAATAAAAATATAGCTCCAAGTAAAGTTACCGATGGACGAAGATGAAAGAGGGGATGCCATCTGGGGCATCCCCAAGCTTAGGATTTTGGTTGTCCTTCGATTTTACCTTGGGGTGCCTTTGGAATCCCCAAGCATAGGCTCTTGACTCTCCTTGTTCCATAATCCATCAAATCTTTACCCAAAACTTGAAAACTTCACAACACAAAACTTAAAAGAAAATCTCGTGAGCTCCGTTAGTAAAAGAAAACAAACCACCACTTCAAGGTACTGTAATGAACTCATTATTTATTTATATTGGTGTTAAACCTACTGTATTCCAACTTTTCTATGGTTCATAAACTCTATTACTAGCCATAGGTTCATCAAAATAAGCAAACAACACACGAAAAACAGAATCCATAAAAAACAGAACAGTCTGTAGTAATCTGTAGGTTTCGAATACTTATGGAACCCCAAAAACTCTAAAATAAATTGCTGGACGTGAGTAATTTATCTATTAATCATCTTCAAAAAGAATTAATTAAATATAACTCTCCAGTAAAAAATGGAAGCAAATATCGTGAGCGTTAAAGTTTCTGTTTTTTTACAGCAAGATCGCAAAGACTTTCCCCAAGTCTTCCCAAAGGTTCTACTTGGCAGAAACACTAATTAAAAGCATAAAACCACATCTAAACAGATTCTAGATGAATTATTTATTACTAAACAGAACCAAAAAGCAAGGAGCAAAAATAAAATTGGGTTGCCTCCCAACAAGCGCTATCGTTTAACGCCCCTACCTAGGAATAAAAGCAAGGATAGATCTAGGTATTGCCATGATAATGATAAGGTAAATCGCGAAAACTCATCTCATACTCCCTACGTTCAGTAGCAAGCTTTATTTGTGGCAGGTAAAAGTAATCAAATGGACTAAATTTAATGGGACAAAAGTCCCCAAGATCAAGCTCAGGAGGTATTGGTTCCTCCTTTGGCCCCTCATAATGCACAACCAATTCATCATTATAAGCATTCTTTTGGCAAAAAGTCATGAGCCTTATTATGGATAGCAAAATAATCATTAAGTTCATAGATCCTATCAACAAGATCAACGGTAGGAACCTTTTTTCTAAGATTTTCATTAAAAGCAACATGATCTAAAGATCGTAAACGCATGATGTTCTTCTTGATAAAAAAGGATTGCTTCTATGGGAGGACGGCCGACATCCACCCTATAATGCGCCAAAATTTCATTGGCCTCTTTTATTATAAATCTGAACTCATGAGCTAAAAAGATGGTTGTTGCTCGCTTAATAGAAGAATGCTCAATATTAGAAAATTCTAGGAAAATCCTTTTTATGGAAGGATGGATATGTAAAAATTGTCTTTCAAGTTCAACTATGAGCAAAGATATAGCATCTGCGAGACTACTAGTTTTATGAAGAATAGAACTGCTCATGGTGCGCAAAGCATTGGCACAAGTAAAGAAATCTTGAATAACTCCCTTCCAAATAATATTACCACTACCAATCCGAAACTTCTTAGTGTGTAAAATAGTAGGATTTTCAAGAGGATCATCAATAGCATCAAAGTTTTCCATATTATTATCCTTATGAATGATAACCTCCCCAGTTTTAGACATGATGGCAACAAATTGCAAAGAACGAGCACACAGAAGGCAGGAAGGAAAAAGAGGCGAAAAGAAAAGAGAAGGGGAATGGAAAAAGAGGGCGAATAAAATGGTAAGAGTGAAGTGGGGAAGAGGAAAACGAGAGGCAAACGGCAAATAATGTAATGCGAGGGATAAGAGTTTATGATGGGTACTTGGTATGTCTTGACTTGTGCGTAGACTCCCCAGCAACGGCGCCAGAAATCCTTTTTGCTACCTCTTGAGCACTTAGTTGGTTTTCCCTTGAAGAGGAAAGGGTGATGTACCAAAGTAGCGTAAGTATTTCCCTTAGTTTTTGAGAACCAAGGTGTCAATCCAGTAGGAGGCAACACACAAGTCCCTCATACCTACACAGACAAATAAGAACCTCGCAACCAATGCGATAAAGGGGTTGTCAATCCCTTCAAGGTCACTTACGAGACTGATATCTGATAGAGATAATAATAATAAGATAAATATTTTTGGTATTTTTATGATATAGATTACAAAATAAAATAGATTGGAAACTTATATGATGGAAAATAGACCTGGGGGCCATAGGTTTCACTAGTGGCTTCTCTCAAGATATCATAAGTATTACGGTGGGTGAACAAATTACTATAGAGCAATTGATAGAAAAGCGAATAATTACGAGAATATCTAGGCATGATCATGTATCATGTATATAGGCATCAAGTCCGTGACAAGTAGACCGACTCCTGCCTGTATCTACTACTATTACACCACACATCGACCGCTATCCAGCATTCATCTAGAGTATTAAGTTCATAAGAACAAATTAACGCGTTAGGTAAGATTACATGATGTAGAGGGATAAACTCAACCAATATGATATAAACCCCATCTTTTTATCCTCGATGGCAATAATACAATACGTGTCATTTCCCTTTCTGTTACTAGCATCAAGCACCGCAAGATTGAACCCAAAGCTAAGCACTTCTCCCATTGCAAGAAAGATCAATCTAGTAGGCCAAACCAAACTGATAATTCGAAGAGACTTGCAAAGATAAGCAATCATGCATAAAAGATTTCAGAGAAGAATCAAATATTGTTCATAGATTGGCTTGATCATAAACCCACAATTCATTGGATCTCAACAAACACACCGCAAAAAGAGTTACATCAAATAGATCTCCTAGAAGATCGAGGAGAACTTTGTATTGAGATTCAAAGAGAGAGAGAGAGAGAAGAAGCCATCTAGCTAATAACTATGGACCCAATGGTCTAAAGTGAACTACTCACACATCATAGGAGGGGCCATGGAGTTGATGTGGAGGCCCTCCGTGATCGATGCCCCCTCCGGAGGAGCTCCGGAAAAGGCCCCAAGATGGGATCTCTTGGGTCAGAAGGTTGTGGTGGTGGAAATAGGGTTTCGTGGTGCTCCTGGTTGTTTTTAGGGTATATGAGTATATATAGGAGGAATAAGTAGGTCAGTTGAGCCACGAGGGGCCCACGAGGGGGGAGGGCGTGCCTAGGGGGTAGGCGCGCCCCTTGCCTCGTGGACTCCTCGTTCGTTTCTTGACGTCCACTCCAAGTCCTCTGGATCATGTTTGTTCCAAAAATCACATTCCTTAAGGTTTCATTCCGTTTGGATTCCATTTGATATTCCTTTTCTGCGAAACACTGAAATAGGCAAAAAACATGAATTTGCACTGGGCCTTGGGTTAATAGGTTAGTCCCAAAAATAATTTAAAAGTGTAAAATAAAGCCCATTAACATCCAAAACAGATAATATAATAGCATGGAACAATCAAAAATTATAGATACGTTGGAGACATATCAGAAAGCCGCCCACAATTGGATTGAGGACCAAGGCAGCTGGTGCCCGGACGGACCCGGTTTTTGGTTCATCACTGGCATTGAAAGTTATGGCCAGGTCGTTCCAAGGATTTAGTGTTGCGACTTGATATACTTCGGCGAGGTCGCGGAGTGCCCTTTTGCGCCGATTGTTTGAAGCAAAAGTCTCGAAGACTATCAATACTCTCCGGTCGTCGTGTTCCGGGGGGAGTTGTTCCGAGGTATTTTTGGTGAGGATATCCTCGCCACTCTTGTCCACTTGCCGGAGTATCCAACATGCTCTAAGCCTGTGGGTAGGTATGGTATCGGGTGTTGTGTGTATTTTCCACGGCCTATTGAGCCATCCCTCCAGAACGGTTCCGCGCCCCGTAATGGGTTTGGATTTCTTTACTGCTGTTTCGGGCGCCCCGAGAGGGTGCATCCTTTTTGTCCGGACGAGAGGTTGAGTGGGAGCTGGCGGTTCCCAGCGAGCTGCCTGAGTTTTCCAGGCGCTTTCCATTGCACTGTACTTTTGTAGTATGGTTGCCAAGTTAGCAAAGTGTAATACGTGACAACGGCTGATAGCGTTGAGGATTCCTTCGTCCGTACAATTACTGCGGAATATTGAGATTGCATCTTCGTCGCGGGAATCTTTAATCTTGTTCTTGACATGGAGGAATCTGGCCCAAAAGTGATAGACTGTTTCCTGAGACTGCTATCGTGGGTATGTGAGATCTCGTATATCTGGGTGGGTGGGTGGATTTAAATCTCAACCCTGACCCAATTTGGGATCCGGAGTTTGAGAAATTTCCAAGCTTAATAGTTCGGGCTCCAGGAGACCGACCGCTTTCTCAAGTCTACCGTCTGATTCCAATTTTGGAGGACAAGGCATGTCGTTCCGTGGACAGGTATCCGACTCTTCGAGCTCGGAGATCCGAACATAGTTCATCCTCAGTATACAGGGAGAGTTGTTGTTTTGCTCCTCCACTACCACTATCTGATGGGTGGTCGATGGAGATTTTATTTCTCTCTGATCGGGTTTCAGCACAATCCGACCGTAGTCTGTAGCGACCCCCAAGGCAGCGATGCGATCCAGGAGTTCGTTCAAGGACGATAATTCCATTGGATCCATCTGTTTGGAGTATTCGGAGTCAATTCGGAGGCAATTTTCGATGACCCGAGAAGTCATCGTCGGCTCACCGGCCGAACAGGCGGTCATGATAAAGCCACCCAATCAGAGGGTTTTGCCTGAGGCCAGGGCTCTATCGGCGGTGATGTTGTCCTTGATCACAAGGCAAGCCATCAACCCTGACTTCGACATCACAGTGGAACTCTCAATGAAAGCACCAATGTCGGTGTCAAAACCGGCGGATCTCGGGTAGGGGGTCCCGAACTGTGCGTCTGAGGTTGACGGTAACAGGAGACAGGGAACACAATGTTTACCAAGGTTCGGGCCCTCTTGATGGAGGTAAAACCCTACGTCTTGCTAGATTAATATTGACGAGTATGGGGGTTACAAGAGTTGATCTACCACGAGATCGTAAGGGCTAAAACCCTAGAAGTCTAGCCTATCTGATTATGATTGTCTCTATGGACTAAGCCCTCTGGTTAATATAGACACCGGAGGGGAGTAGGGTTATACAAAGTCGATTACAGAATAAGGAATCTTTATATACGAACGGCAAGCTTTCCATCCAAGCCAAGGAGAGTCACATCCGGACACGGGTGAGAGTCTTCGGTCTTGTATCTTCATAGACCATCAGTCCAGCCCATGTCCAACAAGCCGGATGCCCGAGGACCCCTTAGTCTAGGACTCCCTCAACGGGTAACAAGTAATAAAAGTAAATAAGGTGCAGCAAGATGGCCCAATCCTTTTTGTTGCAAAGGACAAGCCTGGACAAACTCTTATATAAAGGAAAACGCTCCCGAGTACACATGGGAATTATCGTCAAGCTAGTTTTCATCACGCTCATATGATTCACGTTCGTTACTTTGATAATTTGATATGTGGGTGGACCGGTGCTTGGGTACTGCCCTTCCTTGGACAAGCATCACACTTATGATTAACCCCTGTTGCAAGCATCCACAACTACAAAAGATTTATTAAGGTAAACCTAACCATAGCATGAAACATGTGGATCCAAATCAGCCCCTTATGAAGCAACGCATAAACTAGGGTTTAAGCTTCTGTCACTCTAGCAAACCATCATCTACTTATTACTTCCCAATGCCTTCCCCTAGGCCCAAACAATGGTGAAGTGTCATATAGTCGACATTCACATGACACCACTAGAGGAGAGACAACATACATCTCATCAAAATATCAAACGAATACCAAATTCACATGACTACTTATAGAAAGACTTCTCCCATGTCCTCAAGAACAAACGTAACTACTCACAAATCATATTCATATTCATAATCAGAGGGGTATTAATATGCATAAAGGATCTGAACATATGATCTTCCACCAAATAAACCAACTAGCATCAACTACAAGGAGTAATCAACACTATTAGCAGCCCACATATACCAATCTGAGGATTTGAGACAAACATTGGATATAAGAGACGAACTAGGGTTTGAGATGAGATGGTGCTGGTGAAGATGGTAATGGAGATTCACCCCCTCCCGATGAGAGGATCGATGGTGATGATTTCCCCCTCCCGGAGGGATGCTTCCTCGGCAGAACAGCTCCGCCGGAGCCCTAGATTGGTTCCGCCAACGTTCCACCTCGTGGCGGCGGTGTTTCGTCCTGAAAGCTTGGTTATGATTTTTTTCTAGGGCGAAAGACTTCATATAGACAAAGATCCGCATCGGAGGCCTGCTAGGGGGGCCACGAGACAGGGGGTGCGCCCAGGGGGGTAGGGCGTGTCCCCACCCTCTTGGATGGTGGGTGGCCCCCCTCTGGTGCTTTCTTCGCCCAATATTTTTTATATACTCCAAAACTGACTTCCCTGGAGTTTCAGGACTTTTGGATTTGTGAAGAATAGGTCTCTAATATTTGCTCCTTTTCCATCCCAGAATTCCAACTGTTGGCATTCTCCATCTTCGTGTAAACCTTGTAAAATAAGAGAGAATAGGCATAAGTATTGTGACATAATGTGTAACAACAGCCCATAATGCAATAAATATCGATATAAAAGCATGATGCAAAATGGACGTATCACCCATTTGGTGTACTAGTTCGAAATAAGTTTGTGGGTGCGGGTGGGGCCTAATCACTTGGCTTCTGTAATGCACAGTGAGCTCAAGCAGCCGGTGTGACTGATGTTATTCCCCTTGTTTGGGATTTATTACAATATTTCACTCTAAATTAAATGAATGGCAATCCATTTGCCTTGTTTGAAAGAAAATATGACAGTCACAGCCGACTTGAAAAGGGCAAGAACATCTAACTCCAGCTTACAAACTGTACAAAAGCACGAGGGTTAATTGTTCATCGGGTTTAGACAAAACCCAGGTTGAAAAGGGCAACAACTTCTAACTCCAGCACTGTTTTCGGCAGTCACGGTTAAATGGATCGGCCAGGTCCATAGAATGAACATCTTGAGTCATAAAATTTACTGGATTATGAGCACAATATGTTGTAAATAGAAGCCCAGCACATTCAAAAGCTCTTTTGCCCACCTGAAACTCCTTTTTTCTCTTCCACATACCCATCCATCAAAACCATTCTGCCGATAAACTTAAGCCTGATGGACAATAGTAACCTCGCATTCAGCAGGAAGAATGTGACAAATCTAGTGTTTGCATGGTTGGCTACATATCGTTCTAGCATTATTGTCTTCAATCGAATGTCATGAGAAGTGAGAAATCCCGGTGCTTATGAATCCACAGATTGGTTATAACTTTCTTACCCCGTCCTGTTGCCTAAATAGACATGAAGATTGAAAATAATTACGGTCTAAAAAAGAGTGTCGAAAGAGCAATAACTAAACGGTTAATTCTAGTACACTATATGCGGGCTTCCAATGTGCGTGAAATTATCACCTTTATATACAACTTCCCCAGACATGGAAATCATTGCAAGAAGCCAATAATCTTGTTTAGATAAAAACTATTCATTTGGATATATAAGATCTTGACAGAATCCAGCACCATTGATAGGCCATCCATGGAGAAACTCTTCATTGAGCATAGAACATAATATTAGTACAAAATGTGTACTTCGAGATGATATATAACTTATGCGCAAAAATTTAAAATGCAGCTTATGGTTACAATTGTAGATGATAATATAAAGTACCTGAAGAACTGTGGAGCTAAACACCATATTGAAATGAGCACAGAGATCATGTATTACACCCAAGGTCTGAAGTTTAGGCGCAGAGTGGAGGGTAATTTCAACGGTGAATAACTAGAATCAAGGACCAACCTTTGAAGTGAAGGGGCATCTTGGATGATGATCTGCCTTTCGTCAAAAGAAATTCCAATTCTTACAAGGTTAGGCGACTTTATTTGGAGACAACTGATTCTAACTATGAAAACAAGCACCAAGCACTCCAGGGCAGGGCAACTGGAGTGGATGATGCTGTGCAATGAGGCCTCCGATATATGAACCCACACAAGTGAAAGTTTCTTGAGAAATGGGAGTTGAAGGTTTAGTACCAGATTGTCTGGTAGGTAACATAGCGCAAAGGTGGCGGTGTGGAGAGATGAGGAAAACCGCGAGATGGACATCGATGCTGACGGCACAAGTACATGGCGTTCGGTATCTGGTAGGTGATTTCTAGGGGAATAGTAGAACTCAAGCAGTTGTAGTTCTATGAATTCAGGGGATTTCAGCCAGGCATCCACCGTGCAGGGCATGGTATGCTTCCTCAGGTAACATGCGGGATGCAGAGGCTTTGAACGGAGCCCTGGTGGGAGGAGATGATGGCTCTAGGAATTTCAAAATCATTGAAGAGAGATAGCTGATGACAGTCGAGATTAAGGGGCACGGCTTGCCATAGAGGGCGCCACCGAATTGAGACGACTTGGGTGCGGTAGCAATCCTTGGTGGGGATAAGCGAGATGATCTCCCCAAGGACGGCATCCGGGAGATCGCTAATGCGGTCCACCCGAGATTCTACGGGTTCCTGGGATCTGGTGGGGGCGGGGTCGCTGCTTCTCCCCGCACTGCCGGGTGCGGGATCTACAACAGGCATCGCCGCTGGCGGGAGCCTCATCTTCTTGGCGCAGGGGTCAGCCGACACCATTTTCCTTGAGGGCGTCGCGTCGCTATCGGTGTAAAAAAGTGGGGGCTCTTAGCAAGACCGAGGGGGGAAGCCGGAGGGAAGCCAAAACACAAGGCAACCAAGGCAATGACAAGACCAGAACCTCAGGAGAACAAGAGGGCGAGGTGGACTCCCTTGGCAAGATCCTTGCCAAGGCAACCTCCGCAGCCCCGGCAAGAGCCTTGTCGGGGTAACTTGCCCAATGCCAGCGGAGTGAGCCACCCTTGAGCCCACCGACTCCAACCTAACCAACTGGGAGGTGCCTCTGTGGTGGCATGCAAATCTTCGTCAAGATCATTAACATATGAGATCAGATGAGGACTAGAAGACGGCGACCCTCGGTGGGATCCTAGCCAAGGAAATCCACAAGGCCCTCGGCAAGACCCTTGTCGGGGATGACTACAACGCCAGGGCAAGGCCCTTACTGGGCCCCCAACAAGACCCTTGCCAAGAGCATTAGTAGGGCCACCACTAGGCCCACGCCAGCTAAGACTCAACCACCGTCCCCAAGCAGCTGCTAGCTCAACTAGCTGGGCAGGCACCTGCGTGGCGACGGGCGGCCTCTTCACCAACCCAGCAAGCTCCTGCGTGGTGGCATGCAAGTCTTCCTGAAGGCTCCACCACCGCACCAGCCCAGCAGCCAGCCAATGCGGCGCCACGACGCCCCGTCATCTCTGACGCGTGTCAAGGCCAGGCGTGGCGGCGACAGCCGGGACATGCTACCCTGGCATCCCTGATAAAGCAAGGGGGACACGTTAGCAGTGCATTAAATGTGTTTTTCCGACGGTCCCAGAGGATAAGCTCATCGACTGTAGACCTTTCCACCTCCTGTGTGCCATTGTGGCGACCCCTTTTTGCCTATAAAAGGAGGCCCGAGGTGACCAGGAGAGGGATTCGGCTCTTTTGGGCAAGTTGCACCCCGTAGCTAGCTCAAGAACACAAGAACACACTCAAATACATCCACCAAAGCAGGACTAGAGTATTACGCACCTTCGCGGCCTGGACCTGGGTAAACAATCCGTGTGCTTCCTATCAGACCCGCTCTTTGCACAACCTCGCGCTCGCCAACCGTAGAAGGGATCCCAGTGACCCCATAGGTGTCGTTCCCACCGACATATTTGGCGCGCCAGGTAGGGGCAGCGCCTTCGTCGTGGCCGTCGTTCCAAGGAAGAAGACGACCGAGCTTGGTGGCGCCATTTGCGGATGCGCTGGATGCCCGTGAAACGAGAGAAAAGCTAAGTCATGCAAAACTTTAAGCAATTTCTTTATATATATATATGGTTATTATCCTTGAAGGTCCTGCCCTGTGTTTGGAAACCTGCATGCAAAGGGGCCATTCCGCAATTGGCAACACCCATGTTCTGTTTTGAGTCCGCTCAATAGCTCAAGCGGACGCGTTGAGAATGGCAGGGTAGCCTTCCGCAATTGGCAACGCTCTTGATTCCGACTCGAGTAAAGCTCGATAGTTCGAGCGGCCGCGTTGAGAGCGGTAAGGTGGTTCGCCTGGCAGCAAGCACACCCAGCAGGCTATTGGGGATCCGTCCCCAAGGTGCTGCCATGGGTTTACGCACCGGCGAGCCTACCCGGTTAACGCAGGGCGGACGTACATGGGAAGATCAGACAGGAAAATAACATGCATTGTATCAAAAGTACTACAGATTTATATTACATCAATTGTTGTTGCGGTTCTAACTAAAGACATAAATTGTCTTGGCCATGAACCCGCAGCGGCAACGAGAAACGGGGTGCCTAATCCCCGTGCTGGCCCTCCACCCTCTCGATTCCGCTGATGAGGCTGGTGATGGGCTTGATACGCTCCTTGAGCGTCGCGAGGTCTGCATCCTCCGGCAAGCTCTCCAGCGCAGCGTCGAAGTCGAGGTTGGGGTTCCAGTGCGCCACCTTGGTGAGAACCTTGGTCATGGCACCCCGGAAAAGCCTCCGGGACTCATCGGCCAGGGAGCCGCCCGGTTGGAGTGGAGCTGCTCTAGGGCCCCGAGGACGGCCTCGAAGAAGATGGTCAGCTTGGCGTTGGGACTCGCGTTGCGCTCTGGGGTATACCTCACACTTGGCATCCCCATGGTAGCCAGCTGCGTGGTGATCCTGGCAGCGACGCCTTCGAGGCGCCCGATCTAGCGGTTCTCACCTTCCACAAAATCCTTGTGGTTGGCGGCTTCATTCTTTTGCAGCTGCTTATCGGTCTCCAGGTCCTTGGCCAGGGCCTCCTCCCGGGCCTTGCCCTCTGACAACATCCCCTCGAGACCCTCCAGCTTCAGCTGGAGGTCTTTGATGGAGTTGTTGGCTTCAGAGAGCTGCCCGGCCTTGTCGAGGATTGCACCCTGTGCCTCAACCAGAGCACCGTTGAGCGTGTCCTTCTCCTTGGACAGCTTCGGGACCTGATCCTTCAGCTCGTCCCGCTCCACCTCCAGCTCCTTCACCTTGTCGGCATGAACCAGAGCCTAGGCATCGAGCGCCTCCTTGTGCCTCTGCTCCAGCTCCTGGGTCCACTGCATGACAAGCTTTTCCACCTCCTCGTCCTTGCCGCCGAGTGTTGCGGCTAGCTTCTTCTCACGCGCGGCAAGATCCTCCTCCTGGGAGTTCAGCGCGGCCTGGTGCTGGACTTGATCGGCCTCGGCTGTGGCAGCCAGGTTCTTCCTCGTCTCCTAGGCCATCTTGATGTCAGCCTGCTCCATGATGAGCTCCACCTTTCGCCCGGCCAGCTCGCTGCGAGGCCTTCAGCTCCTCACAGGCTTGGCGGGACCAAGTCTGTGCCTCGGCGACGCGTCCCTTGAGGTCCGCCTCCACCTTGTCCACCGTTGCCATCCTTGACTTGGCATTGTCCTGGCTGGCGCGATGGAGTGCCTGGAGCTTCTGAAAGCTGGTGCCCATGGACTGGAGAAGTCGCTCCTCCTAAGAACTGTCACCACCGGCGCTTGGCTTGTTAACGACCTCGAGCCCGGCGGCGGCAAGCACCTCTTCGTCGAACACCTCCCCCTTGATGGGTGCCCTGGAGCTCGACGCCCGTGGGAGGTGGACGAAAAGGTCGCCGCTCACCCTCAGATACCTGCCGGAGACAGAGGTAGCGGAGGAGGAACGCTGGTCATTAGCCACCTCCTCCCCGGCAGCGGGCTTGCCGGCCTCCCCGGCAGGCCCCTTGCTGGCCTCCTCGGCAGTAGCCTTGCCGGGCTCCCCGGCAGGCTCCTTGGTGGCGTCCTCAGCCGCGCCCTTGGCGGCCTCCTCGGCGGCGATCTTCTTGGCCTCCGCCTCGGCAGCCTTGGCGACGTCCTTGATGATGATGTCTATGTCCTCCTGGTCCGCCGACGGAGGATCTGGACATCGGTAAGGGGATGAAGCAAAGCCAAGATAAAGATTCAGAAAGAAGAACAAAAGGGCAGGGATGAGAGGCAAATGATTTACCCGTGCCAGGCTGGGAAGAACTAGCCCCTTCCTCGCCAACATTTGGCGCCAAGGTGGAGCCGCCAGCGCCCAAGTTCTCCTCCTCCTCCTACTCCTCCGTGTGCATGGGCTCGGTGCTTGGCGCCCTTGCCAGGGACGCCCCTCGGGGTGGCGCGGTTGACGGAGGCGGCATGTTGGGGTTGGCCCTCAGTGGCTCCCCCTGCTGCTGTTCTCCTCCTGCGATCACGGCAAGGTCAGCACCAAGGATTGTACCCCCGACACACGTTGATGACGGCCGGGTGATGAGCTTACGCTGGGGGCTGTGCCGGGGGCTGCTGTCCGGCCTGCTCACCACCACCAGTGGCGCCTTAGAGGTGCCCGCCGGGGGCTGGCCGCCTGTCGTAGACCTAGCCCTCTTCACCCTCTGGGCCAGTGTCTTCGTATCCCTGCCAAGATGAAGACAAGTCAAGAAAAGAGATACGGCCCGGAGGGATGGAGATGACAAGAGTTGAAGCACTTACTCGTCCTTCATTTCTTCTTCCGCTACCTTCCTCTTCCTCCTCGGGCTAAGAGAACCGAGGTCGAAGAAGACCACTGTGTCGTCACCTGGCGGAGGAGGGGAAGCAGGTGGAGTTGGGGAACGCTTAGACGAAGAGGAAGCAGATGCTTTCTTCTTCGCCACCGCGGCCTTCACCAACTTCTTCGCCGCCGCGTCCCTCGTTTGGCGCGCGGACGTGTCCTGGGATTGCTGGGGTGGCATGGCCCTGCCGGGCCGAACCGGCTCACCGGAGCTGGCCATCGCAGGACTCGCCCTTTCCTCGCGGTTTGGGGCTCGACAGCTTCAGCCTCCTCCTCGGACGGCTCGGCGTCGTCATCTCCAATAATAGGAGCCCTGACGCCGGCGCTGCTGGCCTCCCCAGCGGAGTCCGCCCGCTGGGAGATCTCCTTCTCCTCTGTGGCCGCCACGGCTTTGTCCTCCATGCCGCAGGCGCTGCCGGCCTCCCTGGCGAGCTCTGCCTCCGTCGCCTTGGCGGTGATGTAGTCCAGCTCCGCTTGGGTGGTGTCTAGGACTAGTCGCGGCTCCTCGAGGATGTACTTCTCTTCCAGGGTGTCAAAAAACTCTTGCACTTGATCCTCCGGTGGCTCGGCCCATTTCAGGACGAGGTCGTGCTTGTTGAACTCTGGCATCATGGCGATGATGTCGCTTCGGCGCGACTTATTGCTCAGCGGGACCACCCCCGCCGGCAACCCAAACAAGGGCCCCTTGGCGACCTTGCCGGCCTTCGCAGCCTTGCTGGACCTCTCGGCCTTTCCGTCACATTCCACATCGAGGTGGAAGAGCCGCTGGCAGAAGTGAGCATGCGCCAACACGGTGAAGTTGTGGTCGAGGACGGGGCGGAGTCGCATGATGTCCGCCGTGTTCGTGAAGAGCCAGGCCGGCCTCCCCTTGTAATGCAGCGGAGCGATTCGGCGGTGGATGAAATCCGCCCCGATCATCTCAAGGGTGAGCTTCGCGTCGTCGACATTGACACTATTCCAATCATTTCCGCGAACTGGCAGTGCCTGGCGAACCCGACAGAACTCTTGTGGATCCTCCTCTTCAATCCAGCACCACCGGCCCTGCCACTCCTCCCACCTCTCCTTTTGAGCGGCCTCCGGGTATGTCCCCTTGGACCTCGGGATCCAGGTGACACAACCGGAGATGGCGCCTCCCTGCTGGATCCGAGGGAAAAAGTAGTGGCGAAGGGCGCCATGTTGGGATGCACTCCGGCGAAGCCCTCGCAGAGATGGGCGAAATGAGCCATGCACGCCACATCATTTGGGGTGAAATCTAGGAGGTGGAAGCCGATGGTATGCATGATGTCATTGAAGAAATAGGAGAAGGGGGCAGAGGCCGCAGGAGAAGTAATCGACAAAGAACGGATACCAGTTAGGGGTGGCTTTGCCGCAGTTGGCGGGGATAACGCGTGTGGCAGGATGCACCGTCGTTTCTCCCCCCGTCTTGACCCCCCGCAGCGGCCTGAAGTTGTCTCGAAGGTGGGCCACGTCAACCATCAATGGAAAATAGACGAGCTCCGTCTGCCACGCCTATAAAAGGAGGCCCGAGGCAACCAGGAGAGGGATTCGGCTCTTTTGGGCAAGTTGCACCATGTAGCTAGCTCAAGAACACAAGAACACACTCAAATACATCCACCAAAGAAGGACTAGGGTATTATGCATCTTCGCGGCCCGAACCTGGGTAAACGATCCGTGTGCTTCCTGTCAGACCCGCTCTTTACACAACCTCGCGCTCGCCAACCGTAGAAGGGATCCCAGTGACCCCATAGGTGTCGTTCCCACCGACAATCGTGCTCATGGATTTGAGAAGAGTAACAAATGAGGAGCCTAGTTGTAGTGAGAGTGAAGAATACGGGGAGCTGGGGTTTTTCTATTGTATTGAGCAAGAAGGGGAGCTGGTTTTTCTGTAAGAGTGAGGTGAGGAATTTGGGGGTACGAGTGGAGCGAGCTGATGTGAGGTGGGTGGGAGTGAGGAGGAAGAAGAGCACCCAGGTTTTTTGGGGCGGTGTGTTGGGTGTGGGTAGCACCTCCCATTAAGTAAATATATGGGCTTTTGAATTGATTTTATTATTTACTAGGGTGGATGGGCTGTTTTGTCTTGGGCCCAGAGAAACGATTACTACTAGTACAGTGGAGACACTCTACAGCTACCCAGAAAAACAATTACTACTAGTACGATGGATACACTACCACCTCCGGCTCCTCCTAGGTCATCGAAACGTCTCCCTCTACTGAATATCGTTTTACATTTGTTCACCGACATGCGGGCCATGCCGCGCGCGGGCCCAAATGCCATCCACTAAACTAGAAGGCAGTATGTAGGCGGAGAGTCACCCCGGTCATAGCATGGCAGTAACGAGCTGTCGTATCACAAAACCCCACCTCCCCGTATTTTAAGTTTGATGGACGAAGCAACCATCATTTCACTCTTCGCTGAATCCCCTTCTCCCTCACCATCTTCAAGAAAGCCAACACTCGCATCTACCACTGTTCTTCTCTCCCAACGAAGGGAAGGTAAGTGGATCTGTGATGTTGGTATATTTTCGTTCAGAGAAAAAAAAGAACTTATGCAAAGCAGTAACCGATCCTCACTCTCTTTTTTGTTTCATTGTCATTGTGATTGTATTTTCCTTTCAGTGGTCTCCTAGTATTCGTCAGTTTCATGATGGACCAAGGAGAACCATGCAAAGATATGCCGATATTGGAGCAGACACGGGAGGCTGATCCCCATGAGACAGAGAGCTCCAAGAAGATGGAGGTAGCCACCGAGCCGACCCAGATACGCTCACGGCCACTACTGAGATAGTCAACGTTTGAGGTTACAGCCCCCGTGGCACTGCAGGAACACTTTTCCCCCTTCGAGGATGTGTCCCCCTCCCCCTGCCCCCCCTGCTGAGCTGCCCAAGGTTATTTCTTCTCTGCCGATCTCGATTGTGGTTTTTCATCTAAGTATGTGGTGATGAATAATGCAAAATTTTATTAGCTTCGATGCCATGTTATACAGAGTGGTTTAAATAACTTGTGTTTCTTACACTGGAAAGTAATTCAGAATTTGTTTCTGTTTCAATTAGAGCCGTGATGCAGACAAGGATTGTGTCATTATACATGTCACTCGCTATGAGGAAGATGACCTGAATATATGCACTGGGAAAACAGAGTTCTTAGGATGTTGGATTCTGGAAGTCATTTGCACTTATACCGATGTCGAGTGTATTCCAGCCTCACTGTTGTCAGGCGTGTTGTCCAGGGTGTACTGAAGCACAAGAAGTTCAAAGCTACTCCTTCGTTTGTGAGGCATACTGTTCTTGTCAAGCTTACGCAGGAAGATGACATGGCATGCCTCCACAAACAAGTTTATGAGTGGCAAAGCCACAAGGTTATCTTCCTGAAGGTTCACATGATTGAGCTGCTGCCGGACGTCCTCGATGATGTTCATGGCAAGGTCCGTCTTGTGTCCAGCCCAAATTAGGTAGAGGAATGAAATAGTTGCCCCGGCTAGTGATTAATAATAGTTTCGATTGTGTCTAATTATCCGAACCTTTCCTATTATCGAGCCCCTTGGGGCTAGTACTCTGTTTGAATCCGTCTATGGGAACTGCTGCTACTTTTGTGTGCTCCATGAATCATGTGAGAACCATCATAATTGTTGCCGAAACAGATGTGTCCTCACTAGTTTTTTCATGAATATGGCATGGTAAGACATAAGTTGTCACGGTTTATCATATGAGCAGTGTGTGTTTGATGAAATTGAGTACTCGTTCGAGAACATTGCGCTGATGTATACATAAGTATATGTTAACACTGTTGGTGCTACCCCACTTGTAAGCAGTTGTGTAAAACACGACACATTGGCTCAGCTCACTTCAACACTACGCTATCGACCACCTAACAATCAATAGTCTGCTCTCTGACATATAAGAAACTACGTATCTTGTTAAAATGGTTCATGCACTTAACTGAGGCCACAATGTAAATTCCAAATGTTCACACACTAGTCCAGCATTCATGTGGAACACTCACATTAAACTCGGCTTCATAAAAAACTTGAAAAGCACAAGTTAAGCAATTTTATACATTCATAGAACATAACAAACATATACTAGTTCACAGCGAAAGAAAAGTTGTGAGAAGGTTTACAAATCAGGAAAAAACAAGCAAGGCTTCTCTGAGCAAAGGGCCTCCCGGCAGGCCTAAATTTTGTGGAGTTCACTCTAGTTTTTTCTTGTTGCCACCATCCAGGGTTAGATTCTCTCATTCGAGAATAACCAATTATAATTGTGTTCTCAGCTGGAATGTTGAACTGAACCATGTAGTTTACAGACCATATGAAATTCTTATGCATTCCACTAAATTTAAGCACTACTATTTGCCGAAATAAGCATACCACAATGCCTCTATCCGCGCACCTATCCGAAAAACCTCCATGCAGCCATGCCAGCTAGTCCTCGGTCCATGGATGAACTCATAGAAAGTGCATTACGGACTAGGATGCAATTCTTTTTGCTCGTCCCTACACTGCAATCAGGAAGTAAAACATACGAAACAGCTTCTTTTAGATTGCATTGGTCATTCTACCTAGTTACTACCAAAGTAGGAATATCTGGAACACTGGTGGTTAGAGGACGACAGCTAGGAATAGCCATCTCATTTTGTACAGTTGTACTAAAACTGAGGTGTGTACTTTTGATTGCACAGATAGAAACGGTATGGAGACAGACATCCCTATTGGCGCAAATACCAAATACGGTTATTTAAATAGTGACAGATATTTGCAGTGGCGTATGATTAACAACAATATCTATTGTGTTATAATTGGCACTAGAATGATAGTATGAAAGTGCCCTTAAGTAAGTAGCATCATATCACATCAACATTGCCACTAGATTAACATGCAGAACAATAGCATTAGTATTACTGTCATGAGAGTAGCACATGGTCAGTAATGTGCAATCAAATTTGTGCAGTTCCACTGGGATGAAGCAATGTTAGCGGTGTGAGATTTAAGTGTAACTGCAAAAACACAATTCATGGGAATTAAAGCAAGATGGAAGCACTTCATAAAATGGTGGTGGCATTGCTTCAATTTATCGACGGCACTAGATCATTACTTATAGTGACATTAGGTGGCATTGCTTAATGCTTCATGTGATTTTACATTAACAGTAGCGATATGGGCGTAGGGACAGTAGGGGCATAAAGTGGTGAGGCAGATGTGGTTGCCGAGAGCGGCAAACACTTAGGTAGCATCTGTGCATTTGTCCCATTTTTTATCTCCTCGACGACATTTTCCTATGTGAGCACAAGAAATCTATACCTGCTCATTCTCATTTGCGTTGTCCCCCAACACCCCTCACTTTCTTTCCTTTTTCAACCAAGAGACAGGTCCACTACCCCCCCCCACCCTTTGCCATCCACCATGCTTTCTTAGCCTTTTCAACCAAGAGACCGGTAGGGTAGTCAGTATCTACTACTTTCCCCCGTTTCCTCTTAGAACCAAGTCCTAGATTCATGCTACAACTTTCGCACTTTCTTCCTTGTTTGAACCAACTCTTAGATTCGACTATATGAACTAGCTTTACCTCTAATAGTAGTAAAAGTCTAGGTGGCTTTGGAACAACTGACAGAAGCAGAAAAAGATCCACATGCAGCCATGTGGGGAGCTGGGGCAGTAGAGCAAGGCAGGTTTTGAAGGAATATATACCTGAGGGTTGTCGGCATGTGGCAAAGACGACGCCGGGAGGCCGCATCTGGGCCACAATACCGTAGGGAGGAAGAAGGGATTGGAGGCCCTCCCGAGCCGGAACTCTCTCAGAGAGAATGGCACGACCGCCGATCGGGACACTCGGGCAGCCATTGGTCTCCTCCCTCGCCGCCGATGACAGCATGAGCGATGCACCTACACCCTGCCCCTGTCAAGGTGGTCCGGCCGGATTTGTGACCTGCCGTGAGCAGGGAGAGAGTGTGGCCACCTATGTCTTGCTTAGATCTGGAGAGCATGAGAGTGTGAAAGAGAGGAACCCTAGTAAAGCAAGCACTAAGGCTCCTGCTTATATATATAGGTGAGTGGTTTTGTTGTACCAGCTTCAAAAAAAATGGCTCCTACGTGTACCTGCGAGTGGGTGTGAGAGAACTAGTGGTGTGTGCACCGTTTCTCTTAGTGAGAGTACAATATACTATGCCCAAAGAACGTTCACCACAAGAGTAATAGTATAAGTGTGTGATGTGTGAGCTAAAATTAAAGGTGCGCGACGTCTTTGTTTTTTTAGAAGTTATGAGGGTACGGTGTGAAGAGCAGATTTGTGTGCTACGTCTACCTGCAGATAGACGGTGGGTGCGAGAGGACCCGGGAGAGTCGTGACTCGTGAGGGTGCGTGTGGGCGTGTGAGAGAGGGGGCACGTATCAATGCAATGCGTGTTTCTTTAAATCATTATCTGGCAAATGTTCGCCACAAGCCGTTTCCTGAGGAACGCCGTAAGAACCGCTAAATCGGCATCCGACAATGTCAGTTTTGCCATGTCATCTAACAGAGGAGCCACTCCTCCTACACACAAATCTTCCACGTGAGTGTTAGCAACTGTCGTATCAATGCAATAACCCTCCGTTCAAAAATGCAGTGCATATAGCTTTATTGAACATTCGAGCCTCGCTAACTTTTACTGAGTTTTCGTGTACCAAAATGCACATATATAATACCTAGTATATATCATTTCATTCATCTTCGAGAGGTAACTATAAAGACGGGGGAGGAGTCTACAAAGAAAGACCATCGGATCACCTGCAGTAATTTCAACCATCCTTTGGTGTGGAGGAATATCATAGGAACTCTATATGATATGATTTTTATATGATTTTTTCCTTTAGAGCTAATTGGTTCATAGGAATAGGTTCATATACTCCACATTTCAAAGGAAATATACATGATATCATTTTTATAGCTTTAGAGCCACTTGGTTCATATGAATGGATTCCTATACTCCCATAATTTCAAAGGAAAATAAACATTAGCATATATTCAATAGAAAATTTCCTATGATGTGAACCAAATGACATCTCTTTTCGAATCCTTCCTCATAGGAATTGAGATACATGTCATCTCTAGATTCAATAGAAAAGTTCCTATGATGTGAACCAAATGACACCTCTTTTCCAATCCCTACTCATAGGAATTGAGATACATGTCATCTCTTTCCCTACAACTTCCATGTATTCATCTTCTATTCCTAAATAGCTAGTACAATTTTCCTAGACATGCAACTATGGCACAAGAACACGTCATGCATGCAAGTCATAAATCACATTGTTTTTCTACTCTATGCATGCAAGCACCACATCATCAACCCGTGCATGTTACTCATAAGTTATTTCTTGCATTAAATTTTGTATTGACAATGTATGTGCTGGTCACGTGCACACATATGTAGTTCACATTCACATTTTTGTTAGAAATGTCATTCTTTTAACTGCAATTCATTTTTTCTCTTTGTACTCCCTCCATCTAGGTGTGTAAGTCATCTTCCAAAAAACAAATAATCCCAAAACACATGGGCACGGTACATTAACTCCCTCCTCGTTTCTTGTTTCGTGACATATCAACCAACAAGAGATGTGGGTCGTGCATACTTTCAATGGCTTGACACTTTCAAACATGACATGAAGTGGTTAATTCATTGCATGGAATGCTATTAACTAGCAAAAAAACCTAAGATGACTTATACACCTAGACAGAGGGAGTATTAAATTTTTTTCATTTTAAGCATACATTCACTTCCCATTAGTTATAGATGTTTTTGGAGGAAATTTTATGCATTATCTATACCCCTATATAGTGCAGAAATATGGTCGTTGGATGAAGCTAATCCGATAGTGCAAAGATGGCAAATCCGAGCACTACTGGCCGTTGGATATCATCAACATTCCACCAGATTCTGCCACATGTACAATCTAGAAGACTCCATGGTTGAACTTAAGCATAATGCACAAACCTCGAAACAGAAGCACTTCTCCTTTGTTCTAGAATCTTCCATATCATAATTGCCCAAACTTTTTTTTCTAAATGAATTGCCATTTTTCGTTTTTTACTTTATGCTTTACAATGCACAATCCCATGAATCTTAACATTTTTATAAAACTAATTGATTTTGAATGAGATGAACTATAAGAACTGAACGAACATCTACATCCTGCATATATGACTCAAGGCTTTACATGTTATAGTGTGTACTTATTCATAATTTGGTTTCCAAATCTCATGCGTTCAATGCATGTGTACCTTACTAGTTATGAGTAGAGTAGAAAATTTCACGCGGCCGCAGGTATATCAAAATGCAGGGCCCATGCATCATTGCCTTTCGGTCGAACCTACGTCCACAATTTTTTGTATGTATATCTCCATTGGTCCCAGAACCCAAAATGCTGCCTCATTCCCATAAAACCAAGCGGCCCACACATATTAAGGCGTTGACTCGAACTCAATCCCTCTCTCGTTTACTACGACGTGGCCCCGCATGCCGTAGTACTCCTATTAACCCTACCGCCACATGAATCATCAGTTTTATTCAAGAGGACGAGGGAGAAGCGGATTTTTAGTGGAGGCGCTTTCAGAAAAAGGATTTGTAGTGGAGGCCCCTACCCTAGGGTGCCCTAGGTAGCTGTCACACGCATCATTGGTTTTCTCTTTTCTGTATGCTCTTGCACCCTAGAGTGAAATGATGGTTGCTTCGTCCGTCCAACTTAATGCGGGAAAGGTGGGGCTTTGTGATTTGACCCCTCATGGCTCATTTACTACTAATCCGGCGCTATGACCGGGGTTCCTCCAAGTCCAACCGCTGCTCCGAACTGTAATTTGGTGCATCGCACGTGGAACAAGATGGTGGATGAGCCACATGTCGGCCAAAGGAGTCCTGTTAAGTGTGTCTCCATTTCATGTGCGGACTGACCCTACTTGAGTTGCTACGCCAACACGACGGGAGCAGCCTACCACTTGGTTTTGCTCCTTGGTGAATCCCGACTATATTGATCTAAAAAGATATGTATTGTACTACCCTCTCCGTCTCGGTTTATAGGGTGTGCACGTAGTTCTAGGTTATCCATTTGACTAACTAAATATGAGTTTGTAACATCCCAAATTTTCAATTTGGAATGTTATACATAGATCATCATGCATATCATATTTTCTTGCATTTTGCCCGATCCTAGAAATTTCACGCAACTCAAGGACCCTCGGAGAGAGTTGGAGATTTCGTTATTTTCATATTTGAGTTTTCTCAAATTTTGAAAAGAGGATCATTTGATTTATTTTATTTCATCTTCAATTATTTTCCAATATCAAAAATAATGAGAGAGGGAATAATATGACTTTCCCAAATTTAGGAAAAATGAAGATTTAATGAATAAATCAAATTTTGGTTTTGCCGGAGTTTTGTTTGCTTTTTATTTGGATAGGGAAAAATGCGCGTTTTCAAAAATTGCATTTTAGGCCCGGAGAAAAGTTCATTTTGTTCGACTCATTTTTAGGAGTCGGGGAAAATTTACTTTAGAATTTTTGGAGTTCGTTTAGATTTTCTTTTCTTTGTTTTTTCTACGCGGAACCGATGTAAAAAAAATGCAGCACCTTGGGCCAAGGCCCAGCCAGCAGGCCGGCCGGCCAGGCCCCAGCCCCGCGCGTGCCAGGCGCCAGGCACCAGCGCCCCAGGCTGCCGCCTCTCGCTCGAGCCGAGTCCCAGCGGGACTCTGGCCACCGTAGCCCCCCTCTTTCCTTTGTTTCGTTTTCCTTTTCCTACTCTATTTCTTGTCCCCTACCCCAAGAAACCCCCTCCCCTCACCAATATAAATACCCCCACACCCCCCTCCAAAACATCAAATCAAAACCCCAAGCCCCTCTCCTCCTATAGCCGCGCTCCACCCCGCGCTCCTCACCCGTCGCCGCCGCCTTAGCCGCGCCGCCCCGCGCCTAAGCCGCCGCCGCCGCCCTTATCCGCCGCCGCCCGGAGCCCGCCTCCCGAGGTAGCCGCGCCTCTCTTTTTCTTCCCCGGTCCAGTTTTTCCTAAAAGAACCGTTCCGTTTTCTCTCCGATTCTTTTCTTTTTCTTCCGGTTTTTGTTTCGGTTTTCTTCCGAAACCCTAGATCGGTTTTCCGTTTCTTTTTCGGTTTCTTTTCCGAAAACCCTAGATTGGTTTTCGTTCTTCTTTCGGACCGTTCGTCTCAACGAACGTGATCACCGATTTTTCCCGGTTAACGAACGCCCGTTCGTTTAACCGTTCGTCTCTTTTCTTTTTGTCGGATTTATTCCCCGATCGCGATCTCAGATCCGATCTTCGTTCTAGTTTTTCTTCTCGCTCGTTTATCGGAATCAGGTGATTCAAGCACATGGAGTTTCGTTGCGAAACCACCGTTCTGTCTAATCAACTTAAACAAGTTTTTTCCCTGGTAAAATTTGACCTAGTTTCAACTTGCTAGAACCGAGTTGTCCTCTTCCGCCGTTTGTTTTCCGTTTCTTTGTTCGGTTCGTTCTTTCTTTGCAACCGGAGTTCTTAAGTTGAACTTCCCGGTTCGTTCTCCTGTTCGAGTTTTACCTGTGCATTAGATGAGTACTTATTGTATGCTTGTTGTTTGTCTGCAATAGATCACCCGGATTGCGCCGCTTGTTACTTCGAAACCCTAGGTCTCGCGGATCATCAGCAAGGCAAGTAACACTTTGATCATACCTTTTCTACAACCCATGTTTTATTGCATTAGATCAATCCTCTCACTTTGCATGATTAGGATCTAATTAAACTGCGGGATGGGAAGTAGATGAGGTAGTACCTATCACCTGTATTATTATGAACCCTTTGGGAGTTACTTCTACGTTTGCTTATTATGCCATGCTATGCTAGTAGACGTGGATTGGGTGAGTGATATCCATGACAGATGTGAGTTGATAATTTTAATGGTTTATCTAAAGTGGCAACTTAAACACACATCTGGGTGGATTGAGGCACCTGATGTCTATCAGGACTTGCCTGTTTTATTTTGGACCGCCACCCAGGCTCAAAGGGATCATAAGATCATTCATGCTAGAAACTTCCGTGTGCAGCCACATGCTACTATGGGCTCTGGCATAGTTGACTAAGTTGTGCGAACTCTTACGGGGTGGACTAGCAGATGTAGGGGTTGTAGGTGGTACGGTCTACCCCACATGTAAGGTGCTAGCGCTTCTGAAAGACTATGTCTCGGTCATCCGTTTCTCAAACACCATGTAGTGCGAGAAAACAAACGGAGGCGATCGAGTCATGTGGGGAAAAGTGCGCAAACCTCTGCAGAGTGTACAAACTAATCATGATTAGCCGTGTCCCCGGTTATGGACATCTTGAGTATCTAGTTCTTGGATTATCCTGTTGATTTCATCACGTTACTTTAAATGAATATTGTTGGGTTTAATGATGTTACTTAATTGGGATTGAGAATGCTGTCAACCATTCTCAATGTTCAACAACCACCATGATAGTTAAATAAATTTATTCCTTTGCAGTAGGGAAAAACTGGCTTTACACAAAACTGTAACCATAGAGCTTTCCACCAGCCATATATGCATATAGTATAGCTGTTTCATTCCATTACTCTCTATGTGTTACATTGCCAGCATATTCCATGTGCTGACCCGTTTTCGGGCTGCAACTTCTCATGTTGCAGACTTGTCAGACGACGAGTAAGGTGTTTTAGGTCGTGGCCCTATACTCAGTGATGCCGCTGGAGTTGATGGACCCATTTATCTTCCAAGTCTTCCGCTGTTATCGACACTAGATGGCCTTAAGCCATATTTATTGTAATAAGTTCTCTTTGAGACAACGATGTAATAAGTGTGTGATTGCCACTTTGCTATAAATCCTTCGATGTACTGTGTGGTGTCAGCATTACTGATCCAGGGATGACACCTAAGCACAGAGCACTTGATCCATTCGGGTCGGGTCGCCACAGAGATGGTATCAGAGCACACGCTGACTGTAGGACACGACCACTAAGTTAAAGCCATAGATCACCATTCTCTTCTCATTTTCTAACTCCTCATCTTTTCTACCCTATTAGGACGACGAACGCGAAGATTAAGTACGCTCAACCGGATGAAGGCACACCATTTGGATTTCACCTGAAGGAAGTCACCAAGTACCTGAACATTGGATTACCAAGCTTCACGGGAACCTTCAACGCCACTCTGCCTGAAGAGGAGCGCTGGAAGATTCAAGCTCATGTTCCGGGAAGGACATTCGCACCAATCACGAAGCCCATAGATAGTGTTTTCAATGCACCAACCTGCAGTCTGGGAAGGAGCATGGCAGCTCATATCACCATAGGACGCATTGGAGAAGTTTACCAAGAAGACCTCAAGGACACTATCTACCAGATTTGCGGACGCCGAGATGAACAATGGGAGTTAGTCAGCACCAAGAAGGATAGATACATTGCATCTTTCATCCAGGAGTTAAACCAGCACATTCGACGCCACGAGAACCAGATGTGCAATGATATGATAGAGTTGAAGAATGCAAAGGCAAGGATCATCGAGCTAGAAGGAGAACTGAAGTCTACACGCAAGGACTACATGGACGAGATCGTAGCTCTAGCAAGGCACAATGGCGATCTTAAGTAGGAGACTGAAGAACTCAAGAGGAAGTTAGCATCCATGGAGGAAGACGAGTACGTCGCATGTCCGGACAACTACATCATCATCGACGACACCGATTCGGATCCAAGTGAACCCGACTTTGAAGACGAAGCTGGAGCAGATATCATGGAGTCTTCCACCGGTTCAAATTTCTAGATGACCACCAAATAGTAGTATTCCCCCATGTAAACATTATAGTTCGAGCACTTTTGCGATAGTTTTAGACCGATTGTAAGCCCTTGTTTGATTGAATGAAGTGATTTTGTGTGCATTTGCTCATGTACATTGGGGTAGTGTTTTCCCTTTGGACCTCACTCTATTCTTATATCTCATCTTTTCTAAACGCCTATGCTAGTAAGCTCGCCAGGAGCAGAGTACATGGCCAGGCAAGGATGTTTCCAAGTGCCATTAAGTATAGGAAGGCATGTTTTCCCAACGGATTTAATTATTCTGGAGTCCCAAGGTCTGGATGTGATTCTTGGTATGGATTGGCTGTCGATGTATGGAGGAACCATCGATTGCGCCAGTAAGACAATTTTGCTTACCACACCAGAAGGAAGAAGGATCAAGTATGTATCCCGGCATGTGCCAAACAGGACACAAGTAAACTGCCTAACAGGAGTTGTGCAAGAGGAAGTACCAGTGGTGAAGGATTTTCCTGATGTATTTCCTGAGGAATTGCCAGGCATGCCACCGGATAGAGACATTGAGTTTTTGATTGAGATATTGCCAGGTACAGGCCCAATATCGAAGCGACCGTACCGGATGCCAGCAAAGGATTTGGTGGAAATTAAGAATCAGATTAAGGAGTTATTGGATAAAGGTTACATTCGCCCAAGTTATTCGCCTTGGGGATCACCCGTACTTCTAGTGGAAAAGAAGGATGGATCATTAAGGATGGTTGTAGATTATCGGGGATTGAATGAAGTAACCATCAAGAACAAGTACCCGCTGCCAATGATCAACGATCTGTTTAATCGATTGCAAGGAGCTAAAGTGTTTTCCAAGATCGATTTGCGATCAGGGTACCATCAATTGAAGATTCGAGAGCAGGACATACCTAAGACAGCGTTCACCACCAGATATGGACTGTATGAGTATACTGTTATGTCATTTGGATTGACTAACGCACCTTCCTATTTTATGAACCTGATGAACAAAGTGTTTATGGAGTTTTTGGATAAGTTCGTCATAGTGTTCATTGATGACATCCTGGTTTATTCAAAGAATGAAGAGGAGCATAAGGAACATTTGCGTTTGGTTTTGGAGAAACTAAGGGAACATCAGTTATATGCCAAATTCAGCAAATGTGAGTTTTGGTTGAAGGAAGTTGGATTCCTCGGACATGTTATATCCGGAGAAGGTATAGCAGTTGACCCCACTAAGGTTGAGACCGTAACCGAATGGGAAGCACCAACAACAGTTGGAGAGATCCGGAGTTTTCTTGGACTCGCAGGATACTACCAGAGATTTATTGAGAATTTCTCAAAGATTGCAAAGCCTATGACAGATTTGTTGAAGAAGGATACTAAGTTCAAATGGACTGAGGAGTGTGAGGCTAGTTTCCAGAAATTGAAGAACCGTTTGGTTACCTCACCAGTGTTGATTTTGCCAGATCAAACCAAGGATCATGAGGTGTATTGCGATGCTTCACGTCGAGGACTTGGAGCAGTGCTTATGCAAGAAGGTAGAGTTGTTTCGTATGCTTCACGACAACTGAAGCCTCACGAATTGAATTATGCCACGCATGATTTGGAGTTAGCAGCCGTAGTGCATGCATTGAAGACATGGAGACATTTCCTCATTAGAAATCATTGTGAGGTGTACACGAATCACAAGAGTTTGAAGTAAATTTTCATGCAGAAGGAGTTGAACCTCAGACAAAGGAGATGGTTGGAGCTCATCAAGGATTATGACATGAGATTGCATTACCACCCCTGAAAAGCTAATGTAGTAGCTGACGTATTGAGCCGTAAGAGCCATGTCAATACGTTAATGACGGGGAAAATACCCAAGGAGTTAGCAGAAAACCTTCGTGAGCTATGTTTGGAAATAGTTCCGAGAGGCTATGTAGCAACATTGGAGATTCAGTCAACATTGATGGATAAGATCAGAGAAGCTCAGAAATCTGACAAGGAGATTGCTGCTATAAAAGATAAATTGAGCGAAGGAAAAGCAAAGGGATTTCGTGAGGATGAGCACGATACCCTATGGTTTGAGGACCGTGTTTATGTGCCAAATTACCCGGAGATCAGGAAGTTGATTTTGCAAGAGGCACATGATTCACCGTATTCGATTCACCCAGGGAATACCAAGATGTATTTGGACTTGAAGGAAACATTCTGGTGGACCGGAATGAAGAAGGATATTGCAGCATATGTAGCAGTTTGTGACGTATGTCAGAGAGTAAAGGTAGAGCATCAGAAGCCAGCAGGATTGTTACAACCATTGCCGATACCCGAATGGAAGTGGGATAAGATAGGCATGGATTTTATCACGGGACTACCCAGGACGAAAGCAGGCTATGACTCGATATGGGTAGTAGTTGATCGTTTGACAAAGGTATCACATTTTATCCCAGTTAAGACCACTTACACCAGTGCTAAGTTGGCGAAGATATACATGACTAGGATCATTTGTTTGCATGGAGTTCCGAGGAGTATCATATCAGATAGAGGAACCCAATTTACCTCAAAGTTTTGGAATCAGTTGCATGAAACTTTAGGAACCAGACTAGAGTTTAGCACAGCTTTTCATCCGCAGACGGATGGACAGACCGAGAGAGTCAATCAGATTTTGGAAGATATGCTAAGAGCTTGTGCACTAGATTATGGATCTAGTTGGGACGATAACTTGCCGTATGCGGAGTTTTATTATAACAACAGTTACCAAACCAGTTTGAAGATGGCACCTTTCGAAGCTTTATACGGAAGGAGGTGCAGGACACCATTGTCATGGGACGAAGTTGGAGACCGTCAATTCTTTGGACCAGATTTGATTAAGGAGTCTGAACGGAAAGTTAAGTTGATTCACAATAGGCTCAAGGTAGCCTAGTCCAGGCAGAAGAGCTACGCAGATTCTAAACGCAAGGAGACAGTCTACGAAACCGGAGACAGAGTTTATCTCCGACTATCCCCACTTCGAGGAGTTAAGCGCTTTGGAGTTAAGTGAAAGTTAGCACCGCATTTCGTTGGACCGTACAAGATCTTGCAACGAATCGGAGAAGTCGCTTATAAGTTGGAATTACCAGAGGAGCTGTCAGGAGTTCATGATGTATTCCATGTTTCTCAGCTGAAGAAATGTCATGCCGAGATGGCGGAGGTACCGCTAAGAGACACAGTACCGCTTGAAGCGATTCAGTTGGGGGATGACTTGACATATGAGGAGAAGCCAGTCAAGATTCTCGATTATGCCAGCAGAGTTACTCGCAGCAAGGTTATCAAGTTTTGCAAAGTTCAGTGGAACCACCACTCAGATGATGAAGCCACCTGGGAGAGAGAAGAAGATTTGCTCAAGGACCACCCTCACCTATTTTCTAGCCAACCCGAATCTCGAGGGCGAGATTCCTCTTAAGGGGGGTAGGTTTGTGACATCCCAAATTTTTAATTTGGAATGTTATACATAGATCATCATGCATATCATATTTTCTTGCATTTTGCCCGATCCTAGAAATTTCACGCAACTCAAGGACCCTCGGAGAGAGTTGGAGATTTCGTTATTTTCATATTTGAGTTTTCTCAAATTTTGAAAAGAGGATCATTTGATTTATTTTATTTCATCTTCAATTATTTTCCAATATCAAAAATAATGAGAGAGGGAATAATATGACTTTCCCAAATTTAGGAAAAATGAAGTTTAATGAATAAATCAAATTTGGTTTTGCCGGAGTTTTGTTTGCTTTTTATTTGGATAGGGAAAAATGCGCGTTTTCAAAAATTGCATTTTAGGCCCGGAGAAAAGTTCATTTTGTTTGACTCATTTTTAGGAGTCGGGGAAAATTTACTTTAGAATTTTTGGAGTTCGTTTAGATTTTTTTTCTTTGTTTTTTCTGCGCGGAACCGATGTAAAAAAAACAGCAGCGCCTTGGGCCAAGGCCTAGCCAGCAGGCCGGCCGGCCAGGCCCCAGCCCCGCGCGTGCCAGGCGCCAGGCGCCAGCGCCCCAGGCCGCCGCCGCTCGCTCGAGCCGAGTCCCAGCGGGACTCTGGCCACCGTAGCCCCCCTCTTTCCTTTGTTTCGTTTTCCTTTTCCTACTCTATTTCTTGTCCCCTACCCCAAGAAACCCCCTCCCCTCACCAATATAAATACCCCCACACCCCCCCTCCAAAACATCAAATCAAAACCCCAAGCCCCTCTCCTCCTATAGCCGCGCTCCACCCTGCGCTCCTCACCCGCCGCCGCCGCCTTAGCCGCGCCGCCCCGCGCCTAAGCCGCCGCCGCTGCCCTTAGCCGCCGCCGCCGCCGCCCGCCTCCCGAGGTAGCCACGCCTCTCTTTTTCTTCCCCGGCCCGGTTTTTCCTAAAAGAACCGTTCCGTTTTCTGTTCGATTCTTTTCTTTTTCTTCCGGTTTCCTTCCGAAACCCTAGATCGGTTTTCCGTTTCTTTTTCGGTTTCTTTTCCGAAAACCCTAGATCGGTTTTCGTTCTTCTTTCAGACCGTTCGTCTCAACGAACGTGATCACCGATTTTTCCCGATTAACGAACGCCCGTTCATTTAACCGTTCGTCTCTTTTCTTTTCGTCGGATTTATTCCGCGATCGCGATCTCAGATCCGATCTTCGTTCTAGTTTTTCCCTCTTGCTCGTTTATCGGAATCAGGTGATTCAAGCACCTGGAGTTTCGTTGCGAAACCGCTGTTTCAACAAGTTTTTGCCCCGATAAAATTTGACCTAGTTTCAACTTGCTAGAACCGAGTTGTTCTCTTCCGCCATTTGTTTTCCGTTTCTTTGTTCGGTTCGTTCTTTCTTTGCAACCGGAGTTCTTAAGTTGAACTTCCTGGTTCGTTCTCCTGTTCGAGTTTTACCTGTGCATTAGATGAGTACTTATTGTATGATTGTTGTTTGTCTGCGATAGATCACCCAGATTGCGCCGCTTGTTACTTCGAAACCCTAGGTCTCGCGGATCATCAGCAAGGCAAGTAACACTTTGATCATACCTTTTCTACAACCCATGTTTTATTGCATTATATCAATCCTCTCACTTCGCATGATTAGGATCTAATTAAACTATGGGATGGGAAGTAGATGAGGTAGTGCCTATCACCTGTATTATTATGAACCCTTTAGGAGTTACTTCTACGTTTGCTTATTATGCCATGCTATGCTAGTAGACGTGGATTGGGTGAGTGATATCCATGACAGATGTGAGTTGATAATTTTAATGGTTTATCTAAGGTGGCAACTTAAACACACATCTGGGTGGATTGAGGCACCTGATGTCTATCAGGACTTGCCTGTTTTATTTTGGACCGCCACCCAGGCTCAAAGGGATCATAAGATCATTCATGCTAGAAACTTCCGTGTGCAGCCACATGCTACTATGGGCTCTGGCATAGTTGACTAAGTTGTGCGAACTCTTACGGGGTGGACTAGCAGATGTAGGGGTTGTAGGTGGTACGGTCTACCCCACATGTAAGGTGCTAGCGCTTCTGAAAGACTATGTCTCGGTCATCCGTCTCTCAAACACCATGTAGTGCGAGAAAACAAACGGAGGCGATCGAGTCATGTGGGGAAAAGTGCGCAAACCTCTGCAGAGTGTACAAACTAATCATGATTAGCCGTGTCCCCGGTTATGGACATCTTGAGTATCTAGTTCTTGGATTATCCTGTTGATCTCATCACGTTACTTTAAATGAATATTGTTGGGTTTAATGATGTTACTTAATTGGGATTGAGAATGCTGTCAACCATTCTCAATGTTCAACAACCACCATGATAGTTAAATAAATTTATTCCTTTGTAGTAGGGAAAAACTGGCTTTACGCAAAACTGTAACCATAGAGCTTTCACCAGCCATATATGCATATAGTATAGCTGTTTCATTCCATTACTCTCTATGTGTTACATTGCCAGCATATTCCATGTGCTGACCCATTTTTGGGCTGCAACTTCTCATGTTGCAGACTTTTCAGACGACGAGTAAGGTGTTTTAGGTCGTGGCCCTATACTCAGTGATGCCGCTGGATTTGATGGACCCATTTATCTTCCAAGTCTTCTGCTGTTATCGACACTAGATGGCCTTAAGCCATATTTATTGTAATAAGTTCTCTTTGAGACAACTATGTAATAAGTGTGTGATTGCCACTCTGCTATAAATCCTTCGATGTACTGTGTGGTGTCATCATTACTGATCCAGGGATGACACCTGAGCACAGAGCACTTGATCCATTCGGGTCGGGTCGCCACAAAGTTACTATGTCATAAAAAGTATATCATTGGATTCTTAAGCGGATGTAGTTTCTAAACATATACTGTTCAACACATATATAGCGAGTTAAATTCTAAACCTAGAACGACGTGCATGCCCTGTAAACCGATACGGAGGAAGTAGTAAAAATGAGGTGATTTTACCGAGCGATGGGCGGGGGAGCATGCCCTGTCATGCGGTCCCATGTGTCATGATGTACCAAGGCGATCCGCATCTCCCTCTTGAGGTAGAAGCAATACTACGTGGTTTTCTTGAAGGAGATGATGGCAAAGCAAAGTGTGAAATAATGGTTGCTTCGTCGGTCTGGGAAGGTGCAGCATTGTGATTTGACGTCTCATTGCTCATTACTACTACTGGGGCGGTACGACTGGGGTGCGTCCCCCTGCTGTTCTGCACTATTGGTGCATGACACGTTGACCCGGTTGCTATATGTCCCACATGTCGGCGAGAGGAAGTACAAAATTCATGAAAGCGAGCGTCGACGGAGGAGTACAACACACGGCTTGGATTGTTCTGCTTCGCGTGATCCATCCATACAAACTCGGACTAAAAAAGGAGAGGGCGGGTCTTTTCCCGCGCGGCAGGCAGGGGAGTTTCGCATAGTCTGTTCAAGGCAATGAGGCAGGAAGGGAAACAAGCAAACAAAGGTTGAGCGACTTAGTTTTTGGAAAATCTAATTTTACGGAGTATCCACTATGGAGGTAGTACTACTTACTACTCCCTCCTTTCCGGTTAATAGGGCTCTTCTAAAAAATAGTTTTTCCGTTTTATAAGTCTCAATTCTACTACTAGTAGTAGTACCATCACATGTTGGATTTCGAGGTGCGTTAAATCACCCGATGCAAGAAGTGTCAAGAGAAAACTCACCAATCCATGTAGAAGTCCATGGAAATTTAGTGGTCATGCATCCATTTGTTCTAATTAATGCCTCGGTAAACATAACTTCTTGAGAAAAATGAGCGTATTAATTACTTGTGCAAACTACAAATTAATTCCACCACTCACCGTCTACCTTGGTTCGAGAGATTTTGAAATTGAACCATAAACTGGAAAGGAGGGAGTAGTAACATAGCCTAGGGTAGCTTGCTGCACCACGGACTCCAAGGAAATTGCCGCAGTAGTACTACACCTATATACCACTGTACAACTCCTACTACTCCCTCCGTTTCTTTTTAGTCCGTATATAAGGTTTGGTCAAAGTCAAGCTTTGTAGAGTTTGACTAACTTTATATTAAAAAATATAAGCATTCACAATATGAAATCAATATTATCATATGCACCATGAAACGTATGTTCATACTATATAGTTTTAGTATTGTAGATGTTCATATTTTTTAATATAAATTTGGTCAAATTTTGTGCAGTTTGACTTTGACCAAATCTTATATGCGGAGTAAAAAGAAACAGAGGGAGTACTAAAAGACATATATTCCAAAAAATATGATAATCTCTCTAACCAAGATTGGGACCAGGAGTAAACGGAGGGTGTAGTAAAATTTTCTCCTCCTCCCGTGAGCCACCGCGCGTGTGGGTGAGGGAGCGGGCGTAAGGCGTACTACTCCCTCCTTTCCGGTTTATAGGGCTTATCTCAACTTTTCTGTTTTTTCAATTTAAAGGGCTCATCTCCATCTCATTTTTAGTTTATGAGGCACATTAAATCTTTGCATGCAAGAATTAAAAAGGAACACACTAATGCATGTAATGTTCCTACTCATCTAGTGGTCAAGCATGCATGCACTTAAATTAATCCAAATTAATGGATGAGTTTAATTGGGGTAATTTTTTCAAGTACGAGATACTTTCCTCCACTCACAAAATGCCTTATTTGATGAGATTTCAGATTTGAGCCCTATAAACCGAAAAGGAGGGAGTAGTAAGCAAGATTCACCTCGTCCTGCGAGCCACCGTACCCGTGGGCGGGGGAGATGACGTACTAAGAAAGCTTCTCCTCGTTCTATGAGTTGATGGGACACATCAAAAGTAATGCGTACAGAGCATCTCGAGTGTATAGAGCCTTGCCTCTAAGTTAGTCTCCACGTGGTTTGCCTCTTTCTTAACATAATGCGTCAAGTCACAATTTGTTTGTTCACCCATCAAGTGGACAACCAGTACACATGTCAAATTATCACGTGGGCTGCCTTTTCGTACAGAAATGAGCTCCACCGTGTACCCGCATGGAGGTGGTTGGGAAAGAGAAAGGAGTACGTGCGCCGTGCGTGCACCTCTTCTCTTCATGCACGTCCCCCACCTACGTGGGTTTGTGTGAGAGAGATACAAACCTAGACATAATGCGCCGTCCATCCCCATGCCTCCGCCCAGTCTGACCACCACGCCCCACTCCTCCTCACCTTATTTCTCATCTTTGTCGAGATATCTTTTTTTTGATGAAATTCTCGAGATACCATTTTTCCATTATAATTCTCAAGATATCATTAGTTTTTACACATGGGATTACTCCTGCATGGGTCAATCACAATAGGTGTTTTGTAAAAAAATGCATCTTGATGTTCCATGCAATGCACAAGCATCTTGCTAGTCCATGAAAACAACACATGGCAAAATTTCACGACGAATGAGGGATTTGAATCTGCTGGAAGGGGTTGTTTGGATCTTGCCCCGGGTAGCCAAAATATTGGCGACCCTTTTGTCCGCCGGTGCCTTTGCCACTAATGAACGAGGAATGGCTCAGGTGATCATGCATCCTCCAATGCGCACGTTGGAGATGAGCTCAAAAGAGCTGTGCTTTTTTGTCCCACCACGCCGCCCGAGCCGGCCGCAGACCGACCGGCGACATGCAAATTATGCCATCCAATAGTAGCCGCACACATTCTGACACCAACTCAACCAACTAGACAAAATTCATGCAAACACGGAGATATTTCATATAAACAATGATGGAATTCATATAAAATACCAGATTTTCATACAAACATGACGAATTTCATTGCATTCAAATCAACTAAGCGGTGCTAGTTCTGGACAGCATAGGTATATAATACCTGGCCTAAATGGTCGCCCGACGATCCATTTGTGTTCCTCATGTCCGACAGCACGATCACCGGACTACCGGGAGCCCCGGAGGTATATGCTTCAGTGCAAAGGACGGCTCGCTTCCCCACTGCCCAACTGATATGGTTGGCTAATGCCCAAGATGATGGTGGAAGGGGGCTTCTCCACTTCCGTGGAGCCCATGCGGGGTCGACGAAGGTCCTCGCAACAAAAGGATCCGGCAAGACTCCTGTTGTGTACGCCGGCGTCGCCTCTACGGTGGCCTTCATGGGACCCAAGCGGCGGCGGCCTCCCATGTTCTACTTCTCCTCGATGGTGGCGACGGACGTGGAGGCGCTGGCCACCGACTCGTCGCTCTCCGGGCACCCGACTTTTTTCTCTGCTAACATGGCGCGGCCGCCGGCATGGGAGTCTCGGCAACAGAAACGGGAGACACGGTCGCAAACACGGGAGGCGTGGTACGACACGGCGGCGTGGACGGTAGCGACAACGCCCATGCGCCGCTCCTCGTCGAGCTGGCCTGGAGCGATGAGTTGCTGAACCGCGCGCCGGCTTGGGGCGACAACTAGCTTCATCGGGCGAGGGGAGGGAGGTGGATCAGCAAGCTGCATAGCTCATATCCGGCGGGCTCAGCGGGCCACCCAGCCGGCTTGGATGCGGGATAACTACTCTTTTTAAGCCATTGTAAGAGTGGAAAAATGGTGAAGGAGGAGATAGGGGAGTGGCGGAGGTGTGCGACTCTTGGCTGGCGTTTGGCCTCGTTAAAATAGGAGATTAAATAGACGGCGGATGGGAGGAGATTGACCGGCATTGCGTTTAATGCCGGCCCGGTCATGAACGGACGTGTGTCCATAGTGGGTTTCTTGGCTTCCACATGGGTTTCATGGAGGCGTTTGAATGCGGCAAGGAGGCTTGTTTAGCTGGGCGTGCAGCGAGTGGCGCCCTCGACTCTGATGTACGACGCCACGCAGTTCTTCCACTGACGTGTGCGCTCTTTGGGTACATGGCCTGCATGTCAGTGACCCAACGCAGGCAGCGCACGGCAGATGAACTTTTGGTGGGCCAGGGCGGTCAAAAGTGGGCATTTCATAAACCGATGATTCTTCATTGAGTGTGACATAATCTATTTCATGTAGATAAGCCTACCATATAATGTAAGAGAATTTGAAAAAAATTATATATACGTTGATAGCCCGTTCGATACGTTGTGATTCATAAAGACCGCTGTAAACATCAATGTTCTGCTTATCACAAATAAGATTGATTAATACCCGTAACAATCCATGTCCTTAACAAAGGGTGCGTGCACGTATAGGTTGAGCGTGTGTCTTGCATCGTGTGATGTGTGCATGCAGGTGTGCGAGTGTTGCGTCCGTGCATGTGTACGTTTCAGTGTTGCATGCATGTGTGCGTACGTGCGTGTGTTCGTGAGTGCATGTGAACGTGTCAGTGTTGCACGCCTGCATGCGTGCGTGTGTTCGTGCGAGTGTTGCATGTGTACGTGCGGGGTGAGGCTACACTTCAGTCGACTGACTTTTTCATCTCTAGTAAGTAGATTTTCCAGCCATTGGGTACAAAATTAAGGGCCTGCAGTTTATCTTCAACCTCCATCTCCCTGAGCCGCCTGCCACCATCGGCCGAACCACCGGCCGCCGCCGCCCGCTGCAGGCCCGCGCGGCCATGCCTCCCTGCTCGCCCCGAAACCATTCCCCACCGCCGGTCCGCCGCCGCCCCAGCCATCCCTCTAGCCCCCCCACCCAGCTTTTTCTCTGGTGATCCCCATGCCACTGCCCAGTCACCACACCCCCACTACCGGTGACTGCCAACCAGAGGTCTCAGGACTTTGAATCCCCACCGACCACTAATTTATTACCATTTTTGTCATTCATATACACGCTGATGGGTGGGCCCTATGGTAATGTGCGCTGCTGAATGTGGACCGTTTGACTGGTCAATTGATCGTGTCATCAACAAATTACGGCGCTGTATGGTGAGCCAGTGACCGTATGATCACCCTAAAATGTACTCCCTCCGTTCAGAAATACTTGTCGGGGAAGTGGATGTATCTAGACGTATTTTAGTTCTAGATACATTCATTTTCGCGAAAGTAATTCGGACGGAGGGAGTATTTTATTAACACAATACAGACTCAAACTACCATTTCTTTCTTTCACATACGCGCTGACAGGTGGGCCCCATGGTTACGCGCCCCGATGGAGCAACACTAGTTACGCAAGTGGAACGTTTGACTGGTCAATTGATTGTGTCATCAACAACATACAGAGTTGTACGGGTGAGCCAGTGACTGTATAATCACGACATGTATTTTTTTAACACGGTATAGACGCAAGCGCTCATCTATATGTGCAAGCACTCACCGCTATAAGCGCACACACGCAGACCCTACCCCTATGAGCACCTTCGAGAGAGTGAGCCAGCATACGATCTTGAGATTTTACAAAATCACCATAGGTGCCTCGTAGTCGAGTGGAACGTCTCCTCCCACTGAACGCACATCGCCAGAAAATACTGAAATTAACCCAGGATAAATGCGTGCACCAGGATTTTAACCTTGGTGGGATCGAGAAACCACTGTCCTCCTAACCATCCAACCATAGGTTGGTTAGCACCACAAAATGTATGTGGTGACCGCGATGAGCTTATTCTGAAGTCAAGTGACCATATCTTGCTTTCGCATCAAATACAGAGCACACATCAAATACAATGTCCATCAGTGTCATTAACAAAATACGGAGACGTATCATGAGCTAGATACCGTATGATCACCACGAGAATGTATATGGTGACCGTAATGAGCATATTCTGAAGTCCAGTGACCGTATAGTGCTTTCTCTTGAAATACAGTGACCGTCACACGTGAATGTGTCATGGGCATGCATACTTTTAGAGGGCCGAGAGATAGTTTGTGTGCGTACGTGGAAGTGGTGTAGAAAGAGGGGTGTCTGGTGGAGACAAGGAGAGATATGCCCTTCATTTCTCTTTCCCGTGACTAATATTTTAGGAGAAAATATAAACATTCACAATGCAGAACAAATATTTTTGGATGCACCATGGAATTAACTTTCATGTATAACATTGTACTATTGTATATGCTTATTTTCTTAGTGGCCGATTGCATGTGTGGTGTGGTGGGCACATCATTTCTAGTTGGGGTGGGCACATCATTTCTAGTTGTGGTGGGTCAACATGAGGACTCATGGGTCGGTTCCATCCTGCACCACATAGGTTGGACAGAGACGCATTACACGAAGACCCATGTGGAGGACTCGGCATACAACACGAAGCTACTAGAGTCATGGAGGACTCTATCCCCACTGGTAATAAGCCGACTATAGAAGCCTAGGGGCTAGTTCGTCGATAGTATACGCACATGCACAATGCCTGGTATTCACGTGTACTTTGTACACACCCTTATTACTAATATACAGTCCCAGGAGTAGGATTTTTCCTCAACTGCAAGGGTCCAAACTTGGGTAAAACTTTGCCTCGTATTACCATCCAGCCTAACAATCAGGTATATCCTACCGAATAATCTGATGGAATCATATATACCAACTGCTAGGAGGGAGGTGTGTCTGTGGGTGGGCAATGTGTGCGAGAGAGGCCTAAAGATAATCTGCATGCGAGAGACACGTAGGCACATATATGTGCTTATAGAGGGCTAGTAGATATCGTGCGTGTGTATATATATGCATGTGAGAGAAATAGTGTTTTCTAACTGACATTAGTGAACAGAGTGGTACATAGTAGTCAGAAAGAGAGAGATATATAGAGAGAGTGTGTGCGTGAGACACCCCATCACCCCGGGAGAGATTGTGAGCATTTATAAAGAGAAATGTCGATGTATATAAAGTGTGTGCACTTATGCGTTAGATAGAGAGATATATAGCGCGTTTGTGAGAACGGGCCGAGGCATAGTGCATATACGTGTAAAAGGCGGTTCTACACATTAAATTAAAATATAAGTGGCATTATTATTTTTGGATGAGATCATGAATTTTGCAATTTGCGTATGAATGAAAATCGGTCTATCTGACACCCATACTCTATTGAATTCTAGCATGTGCATGTGTTTATTTCATATTATCGATCAATAGAGTGAGAGCGGTTTGAAATAGAGTCAATGCATTGCTTTTGGAATTCATACATAAACATTAATTAGTGCACTCCATGTTGTTAGTGTGAAGCACTTTATAAATTTGTCACTTACCTGGATATATTCCAAATTGCTAGCTACAAAATAGAATACATGTTGAATTCAACATAAAGGGGGTTTCGAAGATTTGAATTCATAGGAAGTGCATTCATGTATTTGAACCCGAGATAATGGCATTTGTAAATCGGATCTAAAAGGGGGCATCAATCTTTGTTGTGCGTTTGAACATGCTATATATTCATATGCATGTCTAACTTTTTTTTGCAACCAAGGAGATTATATCTGGAACCATGCATGAACTAAGGTAAGTGGCATATTTTTTAATATATACTCGTGTACAATGTATATTCAAATGTAGCCCCTCCATTCCAAAATAATCGTAGTTTTAGGATTTTCAAGAGTAAAGATTTGTGAAGTTTGACAAATCCTGAAAGTTCAATTCAAGAGAACCGAAAACGTTAGTGCTTCTGCTCCCAAATATTGAACGAAGCGCCAAATAAGCCTCTGGTCACCCGAAACCGTGCGCAACTAATGTTTGGTGGTAGGAAATTACTGTCCTGACTCTGGCCCGTGTAGCCTATCGGCCTGATGTCAAAAGGTCTAAACCGGGGTAGGTTTGTAACTTCACCAAGACGCCAGTCTCAACCGCCTCCTAGAAGAATTCATACGCCGTCGGAGCCTAAACACCCATGCGCTCTGCCGAAATCTATCCCACCCACCATTTGGGACACTGATTACTGTCCTACCCCCAACCCGCAATATGTCTGAAATTTTAGATGGGAGCAAAGTTTGTAACTTTCCCAAAATTTCAAACAAGCGTGTCCCAAATCGAAACATTGTTCCCCCTTAGCTCCCCCTCCCGCTGTTTCCCCTTTCATACTTTGTGGGCGCCAAAATGCCCTCTCCACCAGCCGAGAAACCCCAGCCTCCTATGTCCTCCACCCCATCGCGACCAATCCACCGCCGCCCTCCTCCATCACTTCGTAGCTGGTACCCCTACGTCATCGTCGAACGCAACCGCAACAGCAACGCCCTCAAGGACTTAGCAGCTGAAGCCGAGGCAGAGCTGCCTCCACGATGCTGACGCCAATGTGCGTTGTACCAGAACCACTTCGACCATGCTGTCCTGCGCCTCACTGCTGTCGCTCGACTATCTCAACTGTCCACAGCACCGGAGTTGTTCCCACTATGCCGTCATTTGCCACCTCGGATCTAGTTCTCCTCCACCGACAGACGGTCACCGCACCACACTCAACAACTTGGCCATGGGTTTGTCCAAGGCTCCACCATCCTCCACAACTTCTCGTTTCTAGCGAACCACAAGAAGATCATTGGAAAAACAGAAGGAGGACACAACACTGCCAACAGAAAGAGGTACTCCTCTTCCCTTATTCGTGCAAATCTTATGTCTCTACTCACACCGTGTTCATCCCATGAAAGAAACTAGTTGAGCACTTCTTACAGCATATTCTTCGTGATACTAAATGCACAAGGTTTCCTCCCATTTACTATTTCACATTTGCTAGAGGTTAGTAGCTTGCCTGGATTTCAATTCAGGGTCATTCGAATCGCAATTAAAAGAAGCAGCACCCGCTTAGCCGCGTGGAGCACCTAGTGCGCATGATCGCTGGGGAAGCGGCGCATCGGTGTCTATCATAGGAGTGTCGGGCGTAGGAGCTGCTTGCGCCCAATCTGGAGGTCTGTGGGGCTTGAAGGGATGGTCGGGGGCGGTTCCAAGCATGGCGATGCGGTGAGGTCGAGGGGAGGGCGGAGGCAGGGGACTGGGCCAGTGGTCACTGGCGTTTTGAGGAAGATCGTAACACTGATTGGCTGGAGGTAGATGAAGGCGATCTGCCCGTTCTTTGTACATCGGACGGTGTAGAAAAAATGGACTGGCCTATTTGTTTTCAATCGACTGTTATTTCCATAGGACCACACCTGGTGGTGTGTTGGAGGAGCACCTACATTTCCCAGCCATCCCTGTGCTCATATTTCAAAATCCTAGAATCTAGTAATTTCGTGTGTCATGCATGTTGTAGAGCTATCATATGTCTCGCGTCATTTATTTCTCACCGACCTGCTATCTACTACCTTTACAATGTACTACTTGTGCACACACTTCACCCATACTCACACTATTGTTTTTTACGCATGGGCATTTTTGACTCTAATGCAGTGTTGATGAATACAAAAAAGAAAAGATAGAAGTCGCTCTAGTGTAATTCTAAGATAAGCACTAAGCATTTCAGCGTTCTAAAGGGTGCAGCATCAGCAGATGGAGACAATAAACGTAGCTCTGCAGTTGATGATCTCAATTGCCACACACAACCATCACAAGTGCTTGCTTTAACTTCGCGCTATCAAATGTGGTTGCATGTTGCATATGGTGTCTACCATGTATTGCTTCTAATTTGGTTAAATTGCATCTTCTTACTTTACACCTTATACCTTTGATAATGACATGCCTTCCTGTTTTTGATACATACTAAATATGTCTATTAACCACGTTCGTACATCAAACTAATGCTCTTTTGTATCCCTCATCGATCACTTATGATGAGATAGTCACCTTAGTGGGTTACTGTGAGACGCGCTACTCGTTTAACGAGTGGAGTGTCATCCTCCCCACATGATTCTCAAGAAACAACAAGGCCAAATGAAGATAGTCAACGCAGCTCTCTAGTTGATGACCACAATCCCCCCACACTACCATCGCAGGTGGTTTCTCTTACTTGGCAGTGTATTATGTGGTTGCATGTTGCATATGGTGTCTACCTTCTAATGCTTCTAATTAGGGTAAATTGCATCTGCTTAGTTAACACATTATACCTGTGAATATGACATGCCTTCCTGTTTTTGGTACATACTACGTCTTTCTATTAACCATGTTCTTACATCAAACTACTCTTCTTGTGTATCCCTCATCATTCACTTCTGACGAGACACCTTCAAGTTGACAGTGTAAGTTTGGTTGCATCTTGCATATCATTTCAAACATGTATTGCTTCTAATTTGTTGAAGTGATACTTATAATGAGACACATCTAAGTTGGTTGGATCTTTCATATGGTGTCTAGATTGCATTGCTTCCAATTTGTTGAAATGCTTTCTGCTTAGCGTTTTTTGTACATATTCCATCCTCCTACAATGTGGTTGCCATGCATAAAAGTTGTGTTTGTCAGTATCATCCATCAACGAATTTGGAAGTGTGAATTTCATTCCTTTTTCTTGTGTGTTTACTTGACAAGGAAAAATCTAAAAGGACGAAGGCACAGAATGATGGTGGTCCTCTGGAGTAACCAAAACAGATGATCTTTGCAGACTCTCCTGCTACTCCTACTGCAGTGCAAGTTCCAAATCTCGTCTCCCCTACTCCACAACCCCAGGTGCATGCTCTAACATGGCGGTGTGATATCTGGTTGCATGTTGCATATGGTGCCCAGCTTGTATTGCTCCTAATTTGTTAAATTGCATCTCCTCAGCTTACATATTATACATGTGAATATGACACGCCTTCCTATTTTTGGTACATACTACATCTGCTTATCACACCATGTTCTTACATCAAACTATTGTTCTTGTGTATCCTGCATCTATCGCTTATGATGAGACAGTCACGCCCGCGGGTTAGTATGAGATGCTCTACTCTTATAAAGAGTGCAGTTTCATCCTCCCCACATGATTCTCACGAAACAGCAAGCCTAAATGAAGATATTGAACATAGCTCTGTACTTGAAGACCGCATTTCCCCTACACCACTATCACAGGTGCTTGCTCTAACTTCGTAGTGTGATATGTGGTTGCATGTTGCATATGGTGTCTAGCTTGTAATTCTTCTAATTAGGGTAAATTGCATCTGCTTAGTTTACACATTATACCTGTGAATATGACATGCGTTCCTATTTTTGGTACACACTATATCTATGTGTTAACCATGTTCTTATATGAAACTACCTCTCTTCTGTATCTTCCATCAATCACTTATGATGAGACAACGTTATTCGTTGCATATTGCATATTATTTCTAGCATGTTGCCATGTATTGCTTCTAATTTGGTCAAATACATTTGTTAGGCCACCTTTTTAATTTGAAAGAGTGATATTGGTTTCCTCTTTCATATGGTTTCTAGCTTGCATTGCTTCTAACTAGTTCAAACACCTTGTGCTTAGTTTACACTTTATACATCATACATATCAATATGTCATGCAGTCCTGTTTTTCATACATATTCCATCCTCCTATCATGCAGCTGCCTTACATGAAAGTAGTGTTCATCAGTATCATGCATCGATGAGTTCTGAAGAGCAAATTTTATTCCTTTTTCATGTGGGTTTGACTTGACAAGGCAAATTCAAAAAAGAGGAAGGAAGGCAATGATGGTGGTCCTCTATAGCAACATAAATGGAGCATCTGTATGGATTCTCCTTGTACTACAAGTGCATTACAAGTTCCAAGTCTCTGCTCCCCTACTCCATCATCCAAGGTTCTTGCTCTAACTTGGCAGTGTGATAACTGGTTGCATGTTGCATATGGTGTCTAGCTTGTATTGCTCCTAATTAGTGTAAACTGCATCTGCTTAGCTCACACATGATACGTGTGAATATGACACGCTTTCCTTTTTTGGTACATACTATATCTATCTATCAAACCATGTTCTTACATGAAACTACTCTTCTTGTGTATCCTACATTAGTCATATATGATGGGACACCTTTAAGTTGGCAGTGTGATATTGGTTTGCGTCTTGAATATGATTTCTAGCATGTAGTGCTTCTAGTTTGATGAACGCCACCTATGACGAGACAGTTCTAACTTGGCAGAGTGATATTGGTTGCACCTTCCATATGGTGTCTAGCTTGCAGTGCTTCTAATTTGTTGAACTGCCTTCTGCTTAGTTACCACATCATAGGTGTGAATATGTCAAGTCGTCCAGTTTTTCATACATATTCCATCCTTGTATCATGACTTCGCCTTTCATCAAAGTAGTGTTCGTTAGTATCATGCATGAATGAGTTTTGAAGAGCGAATTTTATTCCTTTTTCTTGTCGGTTTGACCTCACAATGCAAAATCAATAGAGCGGAAGGAAATTGGTAAGGCATTCGATGATGGTGGTCCTTCCGAACAACTAAAATGGAGGGTTTCTATAGATTCTACTCCGCCATCCTCCCAACAAGATTCGCAAGACAACGCAAGGCTAGACAGTCAACGTAGTTGTGTAGATGATGAGCACATCTCCCCTACTCCACCATCACAGGTGCTTGCTCTAACTTGGCACTATTATATGTGGTTGCATGTTGCGTATGATGTCTAGCTTGTATTGCTTCTAACTTTGTTGAATTGCATCTACTTACTTTACACATAATGCCTGTGAATATGACACGTGTTCCTATTTCTAGAACATACTATATATCTGATCACACCATGTTCTTAAATCAGACTACTGTTCTTGCATATCCCATATCAGTCACTTATGCTAAGGCACCTTTAAGTCTCCACTGTGATATTGGTTGTGTCTTGGATATGATTTCTAGCATGTACTGCTTCTAATTTGTCGAAACGCCAGACAGTTTGAACTTGGAAGAGTGATATTGGTTGCACCTTTCATATGGTGTCTAGCTTGCGGTGCTTCTAATTTGTTGAAATGCCCTGCTTAGTTACCACATCATAGGTGTGAATATGTCATGTCGTCCTGTTTTTTGTACATATTCCATCCTCGTATCATGCGTTTTCCTTTCATCCGAGTAGTGTTCGTCAGTATCATGCATGAATGGGTTCTGAAGAGTGAATGTTATTCCTTTTTCTTATCGGTTTGACTTCACAATGCAAAATCAATATAGCTGAAGGAAATTAGTCCGGCAGTGGATGATGGTGGTCCTTCGGAGCAACGCAAAGAGAGGGTCTCTACAGATTCTACTCCGCCATCCTCCCAACAAGATACGCAAGACAACACAAGGCTGGATAGTCAACGTAGTTGTGTAGATGATGAGCACATCTCCCCTACTCCACCATCACAGGTGCTTTGATCTAACTTGGCACTATTATATGTGGTTGCATGTTGCGTATGATGTCTAGCTTGTATTGCTTCTAACTTTGTTGAATTGCATTTGCTTACTTTACACATAATGCATGTGAATATGACACATGTTCCTGTTTCTAGAACATACGTGTAGATGATGAGCACATCTCCCCTACTCCACCATCACAGGTGCTTGCTCTAACTTGGAACTGTTATATGTGGTTGCGTGTTCCATATAATGTCTAGTTTGTATTGCTTCTGATTTGGTTGAATTGCATCTGCGTAGCTTACAACTTATGCCTTCAACGATCACTTACCCATAAGACACATTTAACTTGGGAGTGTGATGTAGGTTGCATCTTGCATTGTCTTCTAGCTTGTACTGCTTCTATTTTTTGAAATGGCACTTACGACGAGACAATTTTTACCTGATAGAGTGATATTGGTTGCATGTTCATATGGTGCCTAGCTTTCATTTCTTCTAATTTTGTTGAAATAGCTTCTGCTTATTGTTTGTCATACATATTCCATCCTCCTACCGTACATCTAAATATGCTATGATGTCTTTTATTTGTATATATTCCATCCTCCTATCCTGCGCTTGCCTTACATCAAAGTAGTGTTCGTTTGTATCATACATCAACCAGTTATGTAGAGCTAATTTTATTCATCTTCTTTTGGTTTTGACTTCATAAGGCAATATCAGAAAATAGGAAGGAAACGAGTAAGTTAGGGGATGTTGGTGGTCCTCCAGACCGACGCAAATAGAGACTCTCTAGATTTACCATTGCCACTTCTAATGAAGTTGAAGTCCCAAGTCTACATGATGAGTTCATCTCCCGTACTCCACCATCGCAGGTGCTTGCTCTAAGTTGAAATTGTGATAATTGGTTTCATGTTGCATATGTTGTCTAGCCTGTATTTCTTCTATTTTGATTAAATTGCACCTGCTGAGTTTATACATTATACATGTGCATATGACATGCCTTTCTGTGTCTAGAATACACTTCATCTATCAATCATACCATGTTCTTACATCAAAGTACTATTGGTGTGTATACCACATCAGTCACTCATGATTGGACACTACTAGGGAAAAGCCTAGCAGCAGCGCGGGTTTTAGGCCTATTAGTAGCGCGGGGCGATGCACTACTGATAAGGCCCTACAGCTAACGTATAGTAGTAGCGTGCCTCCGCCCACGCTACTGCTAAATCGACTTAGTAGTAGCAACTTCCCGGAGGAGCGCTACTGGTAATTAGTAGTAGCGCTTCTCCCTGCCCGCGCTGCTACTATTATTCGTATTTTATTTCTTTTTTATTTCATGTTGTATTCGTACACCTTTACACAAGTTTTCATACAACAGGAACTTAGAAATTGTTTTTACATCATAATGAGTTATTACATCACGGGGTGAAAGAACCGTGGACTAGTTTCAAGTGGATGGACATCCACTTGAAACTAATCTGCGGTTCTTTCACCCAATGATATAATAAATATCATCATCATATCATTAACAACTTATCATCATAATGCATCATTGTCATATAACACCTCCTCAAGATCATCGTTTTCATCAATGAGACATCACATAGCAAATTGGTCACTAGTCGTAATCACAAGTACTCCTCATCATCAACTATAACACATTGTATCACATAATAAACATATTGTACCTCATAGGACCTACTACATTCTCTTAGGACCTACTATATTCTCTAAGGTAAAATAGCAAAAAAACAAGAGAGCCCCTGACTCTCCATTATGGAGATGGAGATTATCCTGTCTCCAATTCTTGCCTTTCGCTTAATGTTACTTCCAAGAACCTCCTTGCGAATGTCCAAACATTTTTCCATTCCTTGATTAGCATGTGTTCACCGGTTTTAGAAATCCGATATGCACAGGTGAGATCCTTAGATTAACCTGGCTGTATGTTCAGAACTGCAAGGCGACCATTCTGATACATCAGATGAAGCACACAATCCATCAGAATTTTCTGTTGAAAAACATAGTAATAACTTCGTAGTTAGCAATGATGTACTAGTTTTAGAAGTATGCAAAAGATGCACGGATGTCGTAATAGTAAAAAATCTTACCAGGGTATCTCCATAGAAGTTATCGTGGTTCAAAATGTGCACTAGTGGCACGTATTCACCATAATTTGGAGGAGTTCGATAATAGGTATTGTAATTCTCAAGATAAGTACAATAAGCAATCAGATGACTTTTCTCCTTATAAGTTAATTCGGAGCCATCAGTGTAGTGGGTTTTGTCTACCATCTTCTGCACATTCTTTGAAGATTCAAAATAAGCTGTCAATGGAAATAAACTGTCAACTATTTTGAAATAAACAATATAAATTAGTTAATAACTATGTTTGAGAAACTCACATTGCGGTAGAATCGGAAGCGTATCAACAAGGACCCAAATGTCCATATTGACAATAGACCCTCACATTGCTCGATGTCAGGATCACCAAGATCCATCGTGAAAATCATACCCTCATAAAAACCATACATTTTGCAAAGTGCTTCCAAATTTTGGCAACCAAAATGGGTTACGCTCTGAGAATTGTACAGATTTACTTCAAAATCGATATCATGATGGGTCCTTAGGTGTATTTTCTTTGTTTGAAAATTTTCATGGTCTTCAAAACCCATCCTCTCCAAGACATAGCATCTTTCATGGCATGGGATAAGCTAGTCGAATTGTAAAAGATGAAAATTAGACGTTGAAATAGTTGAAGTCATGCTTAATTATGAAAAAACACTTGTCATTGTTGCGTACCATTTCAACATCGAAGGTCTCCTCGAGCTTAATGCTGAAGCGCCAATCTTCGTCCAGCTCAACGAACTTGTCGCACATACCTCGATCATCGTGGCACCAGCTGCACTCCCCCGGGAGACTGTCGTCGTACGAGTACGACATTTCCTACGTTCATAATTCAAATATTAAACTTGTACAATTAAATATATGTACTAAAAAACCTAAATTAGATCATTATTTTTCGAAAAAATCCAGGCCACTCGATATTTCCTACATATTCTAGCACAAGTCATGCCAGAATTCATGGAAAATCCAGCATGACCTTTGCTAAAAAGGGACATATCGAGCGCCTGAAATTTGTCGGAACAGAAATTAATCAACACTCCGGCAAAACATAGGCCACTCGGAGGTGTAAACTGAACATGAATGGCCACTTGGGCAACCACATATCCTATTTGAGCAACACAAGATATACATGGATATTTGGCTGGTCTCACCTCGATGTCGGAGGGGGTCGGTGACGGGGACGACGGCGGGGATGATGGAGGGGCTCCTTGATTTCTGCAAAAGCAAAAACCGTATAAGTTATCACTAATACATCCCGAATAATTGCTTAAACTAAAAAATAACAACAAATATGACATGTTCAACTAGTTTTATTAATTCAACTAGTTCTTACTAAATATAAACTTACTATAAATAGAAAAAAACTAGTTCTTTCTAAAAATAAAGTAGTTCAACTAGTTATATTAATTATCTTACTAAAAATACATTAGTTCTATTAATTCAACTAGTTCAACTAGTTTATTAATTTACTTACTAAACTAGTTCAACTACAACTAAAGTAGTTCAACTAGTTTATTAATTTACTTACTAATTATTTTAAACACTTATTAAAAACAGTAAAAATAAACTACATTATATAAAAGTTTACTAGTACCATCACTACTACTAATTAACATCTACTACTGCTAAAAAT
>NC_041386.1:239547565-239553468 GCF_002162155.2 Triticum dicoccoides | reverse complement strand
GGGGAGGGGCGGCGACGGTGAGGTCGAGAGCGGCGGTGAGGTCGAGAGCGGAGGGGGTGGGGGAGGCGGCGGCGACGGTGAGGTCGAGAGCGGCGGCGGGCGACGGCGGTGAGGTTGACGGCGGCCTCGGGCGGCAGCGACAGAGGAGTAGGGGAATAGTGGGGGGGGGGAGGAGGACTTAGCGAAATTTTGAGCGGGCGGGTGGTTAAGTCAAAGTAGCAGTAGCACACTTCAGGAAACGCGCTATAGCTAAAGTAGCTATAGCGCATTTTCAGGAAAAATGCTACTGCTAAGTCTAAGCACGCATCAAAAATATACATTGGTCATCATTGGTCGTTTTGTGTAGAATCTAAATAGTCAACATATTTAAGGTGGTAACCTTGTTCGCTTAGCAGTATGGGACTAAACTTAATTAGGTGCAACACTTAGCAGCAGCGAGTTTTGCAGAAACACGCTGCTACTAAGTACTTTAGCAGCAGTGCGTCCAGGGAAGGGCGCTACTACTATATCTAGCCTGGGGGCAAATCCGTGGCAATTATAGTAGTAGCGCTTGTTTCACCTAGAGCGCTACTGCTATCTAGTTATTAATAGCGTGGTTCCTTTAAGCTCGCTACTGCTAGTTAGCAGTAGCGCCTGTTTTTAAACCGCGCTGCTGCTAAGATTCTGCGTATAACATTTTCCCTAGTAGTGGGTTGCTTTTCACATGGCCGTTTGATAGTGGTTGCATCTTGCATTGATTTCTACGTTGTAGTGCTTCTAATTTTTCAAAATCCCACTTATGACAAGACACTTTTAACCTCGTAGAGTGATATTGGTTGCATCTTTCATATGGTGTCTATCTTGCATTACTTCTATTTTCTTGAAAATCCTTCTGCTTAGTTTACACATCGCAGCTGTGAATATGTCACGCCGTCCTATTTTTCTTACATAGTCCATCCTCATACGGTTGTCTTACATCAAAGTATTGCTTGTCTGTATCATGAGTTCTGAAGAGCGATTTTATTCTTTTGTGTTGTGGCCTGTGGCTACAGCTTGACATGGCAAACTCAAAAAAGAGCAAGGAAAAGAATATAGTAGGGAATGGTGTTACTCATCGGGTGAAACAGAAAAGGATCTGCCCTCGAGATTCTGTTGTTACTATATAGTGCAGTAGAAGGTCCAAGTCCACCAGCTAAATCTACAAACGCAGTATCACCTGCTCCACCAGCTGCAGCATCCGCTTCAATTGTACTAGCATCTCAACGAGTTACTCGTTCGTTTGATCCGGAACTGGCCAGTTCCCAAGCTGCCTTCACACCTAACACTACTTCTGAAGCACTACTGACACAACAGGACTTGGCAAGATCAGATGAACCTCCTGAGCATCAACACCAATATGGTACCTGACCGAGTCAAGTTGCAGTTGCATGCTCCTTTATATGTACTCTCATAGTTTGATGTGCACAAACACTTTCCATATTTGTTGTTGAACTAGAACCATGGCGCAATAGGAAACAGACATCAGGGATAATGCTTGACATATGAACAAAATCTAAAGGAGGAAGAATGGAGATCCATTTTGAGGCAGTTTAAAAAGGCCACATCATGCTATAGAGTCGGCCAAGTTAGTATCAGAGGCAGCCATTGTCGTTAGGTGTCATGCATGTATCCTCCCAACATGGATCCAGTACAGCAATGAGAAAGACAATACCCAGTTTAACACCTTCCTTGAGGATTTATCCATAAGTAATGTTATTCTTCACAATTTGTAATATTGTCTTGCTTTGTGCCATACTTTCTAGCTTCCTCCTAATAAGACTCACATTCTTTCTTCAACAGATGAGGTTCAAGTTGGATCCGAAAGATGATGAACCTAACCAAGCATGCACTCATGTTTTTCAGTCTGCTCTATGACAGTATTGGTACCACCTTATAAAATCTCACTTTGAAGGCAAGGCTAACAATGAAATCGCCCAAACATCTCCAATGGAATATATTACAGATGAAGACTGGACAACCCTTGTTAAATACTGGTATGATACAAAGTATTAGGTAGGGTATATGTATTTGATCAAACCACATATTGAACTTGTATTTATGTATGTGCCTTACAAGTGTATCTTCTTCTAGGCTAACTGTTTGAAGAACAAGACCAACTGTTCTAAAGTGAAATTCCAAGAGACAACAAGATCTCGTAGTTATATTGCACACTACGAGGCTCTTGTAAATAGCTGCTAGTCCCTTCTTTTTTCTGTGCCATATTATCGTATCTATATTGAGTTGTTCCAAATACAAATGAAAAATCATGCGGACCAAAAAGAACCTAAACCGAATGCAGAGCAAATCTTCAAGGATTGCCACACCAGCAAGATGAAAGGCATGAGCACATCAGTTCAAGCCGATGTTGTAAGTCCTTACTCCTCCTGCCTTTGAACTGATTGGTAAGTTGATGTGTTCATTTAACTGTTGGTTTGCAGCCAATGTTGGTTACTCTGCTCACTTTTATACATAGTTGTCTTAACGTATCATTTCACCTTACATGGTTTAAAATAGATGAAGGATATTCTTTTTGTCTTGATCTGTAATCTAGTTGTGATGTTCACGTGCGCACACAATGATACAATAGCCTATTTGTCATACTATGTTCATCCTACTTTAAACCATGTCTCTTTATCTTTAGATGTCAATGAATGTGAGGAAATAGACAGTACCGTTGCTATATGGACATATGTTCCGAAGGTGATTTTATTATGTAGTTGGCACTACAATATATGCTAATGTATTACAGTAGTTTACCAAAATAAGTTATGTATAAACGTAAAACCTACTTTGTTTGTTTTTTTCTCATTAGTAGCTTATCTAGTACACTAATCTACAAGTTCAAACTTTCAGCAAGCTATGGAACAAATGATTAAACAGCCACAACCACCTGAAGGTGAAGAGGCTACCACAGGCACAATGTAACCTCTTGCTGTAGTGCGTCAGTATCTCTCCACTAACAGTGCAAAAAGCACCTTCCTGCGTAATTCTGGGTTTGTTGTCAACGTAACCTTGTCCAAACCGCCTACTGAACAAAATCTTCTGGTTAGACAGAGTGATATATCTGTTCTCCAGACACAAGTCCAATCCCTAATGGACGTTGTTTCAGAAACAAGAATAGTTGTTGAAAAATGTCGTGAAGATATGAATGGTTTTGAAACCAGACTATCAAACATTTTCTTCGTTGTTCAAGAGCAATGGCGGAAGAAAGGGGAAGATCATGCTGCTCCATCAGATTCTAAAGCCTGAAACATTAGCACTCAGGTTAAATGATCTGTGCTTCTATACATCTGATGGTGCTTTTATCTGCAAGGACTGTAAACTTTATGGCAACAGGCCTTTTGTTGTATGGTTGGAATTTATTTTGTTGTGATACAGCATTTACGATGCTGCCAAATGCTGCAGTAATTACAACGCTATTTTTGTATAGTGTAGGTTTATCTTAGTGATGTATTCGACCGAAAGCTTCATAGGAGCCCAACATGCCAACATTCGTCGGGCCCATTCCAATTGGGCTACAAATTATTATGGGCCGAAATTTGCATGTAGCCCACTAAAAATATCTGGGCCTAAATCAACATAAGCTTTCATATTTTTCTAGTAGGCATGTGCCCATAGTGGGCCTTTAACAGGCCTAAACATAATTTGGGCCCTTAGTAATAATAGGCCATTTACATGTGTAAATATCTCGAGCCCATAAAAAACATGGGCCTTTAATAGGCCAAAAGTGAGATTTGGCATTGATTGTGCCAAATAAACCACTGGTCTTAGCAGGCCGAAATGGTGGCCCATTTATAATGCAGATCATCCAGAGGCCGAAATTCAGACGCGTTGTAAATGCGCCGACCTACTACACGGGCCTTTAACAGGCTGGAAGTTCGGTTGGGCTCGATTAGTGTCATTTTTATATGGGCCGTTAGTAGGTCTGATGTGACGTTGTGTAGCGACCCGACCTCAGATGGTCAAGTCTCTGTGCTTCAGTGTCATCCCTGGATCGGTAATGCTGACACACACAGTACTCGAAGGATTTATAATAGAGTAGCAATCACACACTATTACATCGAATGTCTCCAAAGAGAACTTATTACAATAATATGGCTTAAGACCATCTAATGCGATAACAGCGGAAGGCTTGGAAGATAAGGTGAATCCATCAACTCCAACGGCATAGCTGAGCTGCACGGCAACGACCTAATGAACCTTACTCCTCGTCTGAAAAGTCTGCAACATAATACGTTGCAGCCCGAAAACGGGTTAGCACATGGAATATGCTGGCAATATAACACAGTAGAGCAGAAATAGAATAATGCTATCACTACATGCATATATGGCTAGTGGAAAGCTGTATGGTTGTAGTTTTGCAAAAAGCCAATTTTTCCCTACAACAACGGAATAGATTTTAATTTTACTATCATGGTGGTTGAAACATCATTGAGAAGGTATCCCCAACTCAATCCCAATTAAAGTGATTAACATCCCAACAGTATTAATTAAGCATGGTGAGATACATGTGATAACCCAAGTACTAGATACTCAAAAATTGTCCATAACCGGGGACATGGCTAACCATGATTAGATTGTACACTCTGCAGAGGTTTGCGCACTTTTCCCCACAAGACTCGATCGCCTTCGTTGGATTTCTGCACTACATGGTGTTTGACAAACGGATGACCGAGACACGGTCTTTCAGAAACGTTAACTCTCTACTCCGGGTAGACCATACCAAACCTAAAAACCCCACTACCTGCTGATCTACCTCTTCAAGAGCTTCACGTAACTTACTCAACTATGCTAGAGCCCATAATAGCTTGTGGCTGCACACGGAAGTTTCTAGCATGAATCATCTCAATTCCCTTTGAGCCTGTGTGGCGGTCCATAGGAAGATCACACGGGTACCCCGGGATTTGCAAAATAAATAGGCAACACTGGGTTTCCCAGGTGCCTCAACCCACCCAGTTGTTTGATTAAGTTGCCACCTTAAGTTGAACCATTAATTAACAATCTCACATCTGACATGAATTTCACTCAAACCCAAGCCACGTCTACGAGCATAGCATAGCAATATAAGCAATACGTAGAAGTAACTCCCAAGGGTTTGAATATAACAGGGCAATAGGTTCTACCTCAGCAACTACTTCCCAACCCACAAGTTAATGACATCCTAATCATGCAATGTTTGAGGATTGGAACTAATGCATAAAAACTGGGTAATAATGGGATATGATCAAAGTGTTACTTGCCTTGCTGACGATCCGTGAATCCTAGAGACTCGTAGTAACATGCTTCGCACTCCGGGAATTCTATCGCAAGCAAACAATAACATACATAAGTAACAAGCAACGATGCACAAGCAAAACTCAAATAAGAGAGGTTGACCAGAAAGTTCAAATTAAGAACTCCGGTTCGCAAAAAGAATCAAAACAACCGGAGCAACGAAACTCAAACGGCGAAAGAAAGAAGCTTCATTTAATAATCTGAAACTAGGTCAAATTTTACAGTAGCAAAAACTTGTTTGAGTTGGTTAAACGGAAAGAGGGTTTCGAGACGAAACTCCAGGCGCTTGAATCGCCTGATTCCGTTAAACGAGCGAAAAGATAAACAGAAACTAAGATCGGATCAGAAATCACGATCAGAAAAATCGCAGAATAAATCCGATAAAAAAAACTCATGAACAGACTAACGAACAAGCGTTCGTTAGTTGTTTCTAACAGCCGAGGAACCGTTCCTTAAAAAGAACGTACGGACGAATGTCCGCTAACTAGAAGAACCGAGAAAAACCGGCGAATCCGAAAAAAAACGGATCTAGTGTTTCTAAAAAAACCGAACGGTCTTTATAAAAAAAAACGTCGGCGGGGCGCGGTGGCTACCTCCGGCGAGGGGCTCCA
>NC_041386.1:239539227-239547374 GCF_002162155.2 Triticum dicoccoides | reverse complement strand
CGGCGGGGCTAGGCGGCGGCGGTGGTGGTGTTGGGGGCGGGGGTGGTGACGTATATAATGGGGGTGGGGCAGCGACTTGGAGGAGGGGGCAAGGCACTGCGGAGGCGGAGTCCAACTCGGACTCCAGTCCGAGTGGCGGCGGTGGCGCGCGCGCGCAGGAGGCGGCGGCTGCCGCGACCTGGTGCGGCTGGGCCTTAGGCCCAGTCGGTGCGGAACCCTTTTTTTTAAACTTCGCCGACCGAAATAAAATCCTAAAAAAACTAAAAATGCCAAAACAATTTTTCACCGTCTAAATAAAATATTTAGAACAAGATGAACATTTTCTTGGCCCTAAAATGCTATTTTGAAAACATGCAATTTTTCTAATGCAAATAAAATCCGAATAAAATCAAATAAAAATCAATTTAATGATTTTAATATTTTTCCTCCAATATTTCATTTATTTTGGAGAAGTCATATTATCTCCTCTCTTTAATTTTTAATGTGAAATATTTTTCGGAGAGAATTAATTAAAATCAAATCCTCTTTTCATTATTTGATAAAAGAATCAAATATGAAGACCGGGAAATCCCCAACTCTCTCCGAGGGTCCTTGAGCTGCTTAGGATTTCGAGGATTATGGAACGGAAAAGCAATAAAACATGATATGCATGGATGATCTATGTATAACATTCCAAATTGAAAATTTGGGATGTTACAAACCGACCCCCCTTAAGATGAATCTCGCCCTCGAGATTCGGGTTGGCTAGAAAATAGGTATGGGTGGTCCTTGCGGAGATCATCCTCTCGTTCCCAGGTAGCTTCATCCTCGGTATGGTGGCTCCACTGAACTTTACAAAACTTGATAACCTTATTGCGGGTGACTCTGCTGGCAAACTCAAGAATCTTAACTGGCTTCTCCTCGTAAGTCAAATCACTGTCCAACTGAATCGCCTCCAAGGGTACTGTATCTCTTAATGGTATTTCCGCCATCTCAGCATGACACTTCTTCAGCTGTGAAACGTGGAACACATCGTGGACTCCTGACAATCCCTCAGGTAACTCCAACTTGTAGGTGACTTCTCCCATCCATTCCAAAATGCGATACGGTCCTACAAATCTCGGGGCTAACTTTCCTTTAACTCTAAAACGTTTCACTCCTCGCAAGGGCGATACTCGCAGATATGCTCTATCTCTAATTTCGTAGGTTACCTCCTGGCGTTTTGAGTCTGCATAACTCTTCTGCCTCGACTGAGCAATCTTCAGTCGGTCTCGGATCAGTTTTACCTTCTCCTCAGATTCTTTAATCAAGTCTGGTCCAAACAACTGTCGTCTCCTACCTCATCCCACATCAACGGTGTTCTGCACCTGCGTCCATACAGGGCTTCAAACGGTGCCATCTTCAAGCTGGCTTGGTAGCTATTATTGTATGAGAACTCTGCATACGGCAAATTGTCATCCCAACTGGATCCATAATCTAGCGCACAGGCTCTCAACATGTCCTCCAAAATTTGATTGACTCTCTCAGTCTGTCCATCTGTCCGCGGGTGAAACGCTGTACTGAACTCCAATCTCGTTCCCGAAGTCTGGTGTAACTGATGCCAAAACTTTGAAGTAAACTATGTTCCTCGATCCGATACAATGGTCCTCGGAACTCCATGCAGACATACAACTTTGGACATATAGATCTTGGCCAACTTTGCACTTGTGTAGGTGGTTTTCACTAGGATGAAGTGAGCTACTTTGGTCAAACGATCAACTACTACCCATATGGAATCATATCCTGCTTTAGTCCTGGGTAATCCGGTGATAAAGTCCATGCCAAGTTTATCCCACTTCCATTCGGGTATCGGCATAGGCTGTAACAGTCCTGCTGGCTTCTGATGTTCTGCCTTAACTCTCTGACATACATCACATATGGCTACATACTCGGCAATATCCTTCTTCATACCAGTCCACCAGAAATGTTCCTTCAAATCCAAATACATCTTGGTGTTTCTGGGGTGTATCGAGTATGGTGAGTCATGGGCCTCTTGAAGTATTAACTTCCTGATCTCCTGGTTGTTGGGCACATAAACTCGGTCCTCAAACCATAGGGTATCATGCTCATCCTCACGAAAACCTTTGGCCTTTCCTTTGCCCATCTTATCCTTTATCTCGGCAATCTCTTTATCATCTTTCTGAGCTTCCCGAATCTTTTCTAGCAATGTCGACTGAACCTCCATTGTGGCAATGAACCTTCTAGGTACAATCTCTAACCGAAGTTCCATGATGTCCTTTGCTAATTCCTTCGGCAGTCCTTTACTTTCAAGGGTATTAGCATAACTCTTCCGACTCAATGCGTCTGCTACGACATTGGCCTTACCTGGATGATAGTGTAGCTTCATGTCATAATCCTTTATAAGCTCCGACCATCTCCTCTGCCTAAGGTTCAGCTCCTTCTGGGTGAAGATGTACTTCAAACTCTTGTGATCCATGTACACATCACAACGATTTCCAATAAGGTAATGTCTCCAAGTCTTCAACGGATGCACTAGGGCTGCTAGCTCCAAATCATGCGTGGCATAATTCAACTCATGAGGTTTTAGTTGTCGTGAGGCATACGAAACAACTCTTCCGTCCTGCATAAGCACACATCCAAGTCCTAAGCGAGAGGCGTCGCAATACACTTGGAACTCCTTATGTATATCTGGCAGTACTAGCACTGGGGCTGTAGTCAAACGTTTCTTCAACTCCTAGAAACTTGCTTCACAATCTTCTGTCCATTTAAACTTGGTATCCTTCTTCAACAGTTCAGTCATTGGTTTTGCAATCTTGGAAAAATTCTCAATGAATCTCCGGTAGTATCATGCGAGTCCAAGAAAACTGCGGATCTCGCTAACTGAGGTGGGTGCCAACCATTCAGTGACTGACTGAACCTTGTTGGGGGTCTACCGCTATACCTTCTACTGATATAACATGTCTAAGGAATCCGACTTCCTTCAGCCAAAACTCGCATTTGCTAAACATAGCATACAACTGGTGTTCCCTGAGCTTCTCGAGAACTAAACACAAATGCTCTTTGTGCTCCTCCTCGTTCTTCGAGTATACCATGATATCATCAATAAACACCACAACAAACTTGTCCAAATACTCCATGAACACCTTGTTCATCATGCTCATGAAATAGGCAGGGGCGTTAGTCAGTCCAAATGACATGACCGTGTACTCGTATAATCCATATCGCGTTGTGAACGCCGTCTTTGCTATGTCCTTCTCTCGTATCTTCAACTGATGATACCCCAATCGCAAATCGATCTTCAGAAACACTTTAGCTCCTTGCAACTGATCAAACAGATCATTGATCATCGGCAGTGGGTACTTGTTCTTAATCGTCACTTCATTCAATGCTCGATAATCAACAACCATCCTCAGGGATTTATCCTTTTTCTCAACCAAAAGTACTGGGGCTCCCCAAGGTGATGAACTTCTTCGGATATATCCTTTCTGCAATAACTCCTTGATCTGTTTCTTAATTTCTTCTAGATCATTTGCGGGCATCCGATAGGGTCTCTTGGATATTGGTCCTGTTCCTGGTAACAGCTCTATCAAAAACTCAATATTATCTCTGTCCGGTGGCATGCCTGGTAACTCCTCTGGGAAAACATTCGGGTAATCCTTCACTACAGGCATTTCCTCCTGAACAACCCCCGTAAGGGCATTCACTTGACTCCTCCTAGGCACATGCCTAGATACATACTTAATCCTTTTTCCTTCTAGGGTGGTGAGATAAATCAACTTACTAGCACAGTCAATGCTTCCTCCAAACTTTGACATCCAGTCCATACCCAATATCACATCCAATCCTTGTGACTCCAAGATAATTAGGTTGGACAGAAAAACATGTGTACCAATGGTTAAGGGTATCTGGTCACACCATCGGCTAGCCATATACTCTGCTCTGGGTGAACTCACTAAAAGAGGGGTCCTAAGGGTTTGGGTAGGTATTTTAAACTTATCCATGAATCTCCTTGATATGTATGAATGCGATGCACCAGTATCGAAAAGACAAGAGCGGTAAATGACTTAACCAAAAACTTACCTATTATCGCGTCCGGATGCTCTTCAACCTCCTCCACGTTAACGTGGTTCACTTGTCCTTTGTTGAATGGATTGGGTTTATTCCCAGTGCTTCCATTTCCGTTTCCATTCCTTCCTTTGGGGCAATCATTGGCATAGTGCCATGTCTTCCCGCACTTAAAACAGGTAACCTGACTTTAAGTCTCTTTTGGCGGGAGTGGACGGGTTGGAGCAGTTCGGATTGTTGTTAGCTCCGTTCCCATTCCCATTCTTAGCACCACTGTGCTTATGTGATCCTCCTCCAGTGTGGTTGTGACCTCCATGGTTGTGAACAAGTCCTCCCGTGTTCGGGGTTAGGCGAGGCTTCTGCTGAGCTCCTGAGTTATACTTCCCTTGTCCATACTTTCTCTTGCGGCTCTCAATCTGCTGTTGTTTCCCTTCAATCATAAGAGCCTTATCTACCAACTCCTGGTAGTTGTTGAAGGTTGCTACCATCAACTGCATGCTCATCTCATCATTCAGCCCTTCCATAAACTTCTCCTGCTTCGCGGCATCTGTGGCCACATCATCAGGGGCGTAGCGAGATAACTTGCTAAACTCATCCACGTACTGAGCCACAGTACGGTTCCCATGGCGTAAGTTGCGGAACTCCCGCTTCTTCATTTGCATAGCTCCAGTGGAGACATGGGCTGTGCGGAAAGCTTGCTGAAACTGGTCCCAAGTGACATTGGCTATAGGAAAAGTGGTTGTGTAATTCTCCCACCATGAGGCTGCTAGTCCATCCAATTGATGTGCGGCAAAGCGCACCTTCTCAGCATCTGTGGAACCTGCGGTGTTCAACTCCCTTCCAATTCGGCGTAGCCAATCATCAGCAACTATAGGCTCGGTGCTACTAGAAAACACTGACGGCTGTAACCTTAGAAAATGGGCTAGGTTGTCCACTGGTAGTGGGTTGTTGTTGTTGTTGTTGCCCTGGTTCTGAACTAGCAATTGCATCAAGGCATTCTGCTGCTGGATCAACTGGGTGAGCTCCGGCGGGAAGGAAAAACCGGTGTCACATCTCGGAGGCATCTGAGGGGTTTAGATGGGAGAGATTTAGAATAGAAGAGGTCTAATGAGAAAACACTACCCATATGCACATGAGACAAACACAATCATTTCACTCGCTCAATCAAGCAAGGGCATACAAACGGTCTATAACTATCGCAAAAGTGCTCACTACTACTATATACATGGGGGAAATACTACAAGTATATGGTAGTCATCTAGAAATTTTGATCGGTGGAAGACTCCATGGTGTCTGCTCCAGCTTCGTCTTCAAAGTCATCATCACTAGGGTCGGAGTCGGTGTCGTCGATGATGATGTAGTCCTCGGGGCGTATTTCCTTGGGTTCTTCTTCTTCTTCTATTGGTGCTGGTCCTCCCATGAATACTCCGATCTTCTTGACTAAGTCGTCATTATTCTCCAGTAGGGTCTTGATTTCCTCCTCATATCCATCGTGGGTAAACTTGAGTTCTTCCTCCAGCTCGATGATCCTAGTCTTCGCCTTCTTCAAGTCCATCATGTCCGCACACATCTGGTTCTCTTGAAGTTGAATTTGCTGGTTTAACTCCTGGATGAAAGCTGCAATGGATCTATCCTTCTTAGTGCTGATTACTTCCCATTGCTCGTCTCGGCGCCCACATATTTGGTAAATAGTGTCCTTAAGCTCCCTGTTGTAAACTTCTCCAATGCGTCCCATGGTGATGTGAGCTGCCATACTCTTTCCTAAACTCCAGGTTGGTGCGTCGAAGGAAAATTCTATGGGTTTAGAAGTTGGCGAGAACGTCCTTCTTGGAACTTGTACTTGAATCATCCAGCGCTCCTCTTCAGGTAAAGTGGCGTTGTATGTCCCGGTGAAGCTTGGTATTCCAATGTTCAAGTACCTAGTGACTTCCTTCAAGTGGCGTCCAAAAGGTGTGTCTTCATCCGGTTGTGCAAACTTGCTCTTCATCTCCGTCATCCTAAAGAGTAGAAAATAGAGAGGAGTCATAAATGAGAAGAGAAGTGTGACCTAGGGTTTATCTTAGTGGTCGTGTCCTACACTCAACGTGTGCTCTGATACCATATTGTAGCGACCCGACCTTAGATGGTCAAGTCTCTGTGCTTCAGTGTCATCCCTTGATCGGTAATGCTGACACACACAGTACTCGAAGGATTTATAACAGAGTAGCAATCACACACTATTACATCGAATGTCTCCAAAGAGAACTTATTACAATAATATGGCTTAAGGCCATCTAATGCGATAACAGCGGAAGGCTTGGAAGATAAGGTGAATCCATCAAATCCAATGGCATAGCTGAGCTACACGGCAACGACCTAATGAACCTTACTCCTCGTCTGAAAAGTCTGCAACATACTACGTTGCAGCCCGAAAACGGGTCAACACATGGAATATGCTGGCAATATAACACAGTAGAGCAGAAACAGAATAATGCTATCACTACATGCATATATGGCTGGTGGAAAACGGTATGGTTGTAGTTTTGCGAAAAGCCAATTTTTCCCTACAACAACGAAATAGATTTTAATTTTACTATCATGGTGGTTGAAACATCATTGAGAAGGTATCCCCAACTCAATCCCAATTAAAGTGATTAACATCCCAACAGTATTAATTAAGCGTGGTGAGATACATGTGATAACCCAAGTACTAGATACTCAAGAATTGTCCATAACCGGGGACACGGCTAACCATGATTAGATTGTACACTCTGCAGAGGTTTGCGCACTTTTCCCCACAAGACTCGATCGCCTTTGTTGGATTTCTCGCACTACATGGTGTTTGAGAAACGGATGACCGAGACACAGTATTTCAGAAACATCAACTCTCTACTCCGGGTAGACCATACCAAACCTAAAAAACCCACTACCTGCTGATCTACCTCTTCAAGAGCTTCACGTAACTTACTCAACTATGCTAGAGCCCATAATAGCTTGTGGCTGCACATGGAAGTTTCTAGCATGAATCATCTCAGTTCCCTTTGAGCCTGGGTGGCGGTCCATAGGAAGATCACACGGGTACCCTGGGATTTGCAAAAAAAATAGACAACACTGGGTTTCCCAGGTGCCTCAATCCACCCAGTTGTTTGATTAAGTTGCCACCTTAAGTTGAACCATTAATTAACAATCTCATATCTGACATGAATTTCACTCAAACCCATGCCATGTCTACGAGCATAGCATAGCAATATAAGCAATACCTAGAAGTAACTCCCAAGGGTTTGAATATAACAGGGCAATAGGTTCTACCTCAGCAACTACTTCCCAACCCACAAGTTAATGACATCCTAATCATGCAATGTTTGAGGATTGGAACTAATGCATAAAAACTGGGTAATAATGGGATATGATCAAAGTGTTACTTGCCTTGCTGACGATCCGTGAATCCTAGAGACTCGTAGTAACATGCTTCTCACTCCGGGAATTCTGTCGCAAGCAAACAATAACATACATAAATAACAAGCAACGATGCACAAGCAAAACTCAAATAAGAGAGGTTGACCAGAAAGTTCAAATTAAGAACTCCGGTTCGCAAAAAGAATCAAAACAACCGGAGCAACGAAACTCAAACGGCGAAAGAAAGAAGCTTCATTTACTAATCTGAAACTAGGTCAAATTTTACAGTAGCAAAAACTTGTTTGAGTTGGTTAAACGGAAAGAGGGTTTCGAGACGAAACTCCAGGCGCTTGAATCGCTTGATTCCGTTAAACGAGCGAAAAGATAAACAGAAACTAAGATCGAATCAGAAATCACGATAAGAAAAATCGCGGAATAAATCCGATAAAAAAAACTCATGAACAGACTAACGAACGAGCGTTCATTAGTTGTTTCTAACGGGCGAGGAACCGTTCGTTAAAAAGAACGTACGGACGAATGTCCGCTAACTAGAAGAACCGAGAAAAACCGGCGAATCCGGAAAAAAACGGATCTAGTGTTTCTAAAAAAACCGAATGGTCTTTATAAAAAAGCGGCGGCTGGGAGCGGTGGCTACCTCCGGCAAGGGGCTCCGGTGGGGCGGGGTGCGGGGCGGCGGGGCTTGGCGGCGGCGGCGGCTGCGGCTGCGA
>NC_041386.1:239524469-239539068 GCF_002162155.2 Triticum dicoccoides | reverse complement strand
GGCGATGGTGGTGGTGTTGGGGGCGGGGGTGGTGACCTATATAAAGGGGGTGGGGCAGCGACTTGGAGGAGGGGGCAAGGCGCGGCAGAGGCGGAGTCCAACTCGGACTCCGGTCCGAGTGGCGGCGGCGGCGGCGCGCCCGCAGGTTGTCAAGCTCCTTGAGTTGACCAGTGAGGTCATTGATTTCAAACAAATCATTTCTCATATTTTGGATCAGAGTAGACGCTTGAGAAATAACTTCAGAGGGAATTGGCAAATATGCCACTTCTCCATCAAACAAATCTTCGACAAATCTGTCTAGCTCCTCCATGATAAACTGATGATCAAAAGAATGTGGTGCAGCGGATTCATTTTCCATATGTGCAGCAGTCGGAGCAATGGGAGAAATCAGAGCCACATTTTGCTCGATTGGAGGCATAGAAGCCAGAGGTTGAGTTAGTTTTGAAGCAAATTGTGCAGCTTTTTCTTTCACAACATCAGATTTGGGAAGCTTCTACTTAGCATCTGATCCTTTGATTTGCTTCACCTTATCTTTCGGAAGCTTATCTCCTGGCTTCGGTGTAGCAACGCAACAGGAACTTCGACCACCAGATCTTGCAAGTTAATTGCATCAGGGTGAGGTTCTGTACTCACTTTCTCAACCATGGTAATATTGGTTGTTGGGGTCTTTCTCTTCAACGGGTTCTTCTTTGGAGGAGCAATTGAGACTGCATCTACATGAAGATCAGGTAGAGAAGTGGATGTGGTGATATTCACTTGTTCTGAGAGAGTTGCGACAATTTCCTCTCGGGTGAGTGGCAGATCATCTTGATCATAAGAATCACTTCAGGTTCAACTAGCTTCGCAGGTCTTTTCCTCGGCGCACTCTTTTTCTTCAGAGCAGCAGATTTTGGATCATGCTTGTTCTTCGTTCCGCGTTCGTCTTTTCCTTCAGCCTTTTTCTTCTCGGCGTCAGATTTGATAAGACATCAATTTTTCTCTTCCTTCGCCTGATCTTTGGCGGCCTTCTTGGCACGCTTCTTAGCATTTTGAAGCGCTCGGCTGATGTCTACTATGCAACTTTATCCTGGTAGACGTTGTTGGGCCTCCAAGTGCAGAGTTTTGTAGGATAGTAGCAAATTTCCTCAAGTGGATGACTTAAGGTTTATCAATCCATGGGAGGCTTAGGATGAAGATGGTCTCTCTCAAACAACCCTGCAACCAAATAACAAAGAGTCTCTTGTGTCCCTAACACGCCCAATCCAATGGTAATTGTATAGGTGCACTAGTTCGGCGAAGAGATGGTGATACATGTGCAATATGGATGGTAGATATAGGTTTTTCTAATCTAAAAATATAAAAACAGCAAGGTAGTAAGTGGTAAAAGTGAGCAAAAACGGTATTGCAATGCTTGAAAACAAGGCCTAGAGTTCATACTTTAACTAGTGCAGGTTCTATCAACAATGATAACATAATTGGATCATATAACAATCCCTCAACATGGAACAAAGAATCACTCCAAAGTTTCTATCGGGGAACATACGATGAAAACATGCATCAACCCCTATGCATAGATTACCCCAATGTCACCATGGGAATCCGCAAGTTGAGTTTCAAAACATACATCAAGTGAATTAATAGAACATCCCATTGTCACCACAGATATTCCATCGCAAGACATACTTCAAGTGTTCTCAAATCCAATATGCAATCTAACATGACAAAACCTCAAAGAGCAAGACTCAATTCATCACAACAAGATAGAGGGGGAGAAACACCATATGATTCAACTATAGCAACAAAGCTTGCGGTACATCAAGATCGTGCCAAATCAGGAACACGAGAGAGAGAGAGAGATCAAACACATAGCTACTGGTACATACGCTCAGCCCCGAGGGTGAACTACTACCTCCTCATCATGGAGAGCGGCGGGATGATGAAGATGGCCACCAGTCATGGTTTCCCCCTCCAGCAGGGTGCCGAAACGGGCTCCGATTGGTTTTTCGTGGCTACAGAGGCTTGCGGCGGTGGAACTCCCAATCTAGGTTGATTTCTTGGGGTTACTATATTTATAGGAATTTTTGGCATCGTTTTCACGTCAGGGGGCTCCATGAGTCAACGACAAGGGAAGAGCACCCTCCCGGCGGGTAGGGCGCGCCCTCCACCCATGTGGTTGGCTCAGGACTCTTCTGGCCCAACTCTGTTGCTTTGGGGGCTTCTTAAGGTCCATAAAAAATCACCATAAATTTTCAGCTCGTTTGGACTCCATTTGATATTCCTTTTCTGTAAAACTCAAAAACAAGGAAAAACACAAACTCGCATTGGGCTCTAGGTTAATAGGTTAGTCCCAAAAATCATATAAAATAGCATATAAATGCATATAAAACTTCCAAGATTGATAATATAATAGCATGGAACAATCAAAAATTATAGATAAGTTGTAGATGTATCAAGCATCCCCAAGCTTAATTCTTGCTCGTCCTTGAGTAGGTAAATGATAAAAATAGAATTTTGATGTGGAATGCTACCTAATATATTTATCAATGTAATATTATTTATTGTGGCATGAATATTTAGATCCATAAGATTCAAAACAAAAGTTTAATATTGACATAAAAACAATAATACTTCAAGCATTGTAACAAGGCAATTATGTCTTCTCAAAATAACATGGCCAATATCCCTACAAAATCATATAGTCTGGCTATGCTCCATCTTCATCACACAAAATATTCAAATCATGCACAACCCCGATGACAAGCCAAGCAATTTTTTGATGTTCTTAAACTTTTTCAACATTCACACAATACATGAGCATGAGCCATGGACATAGCATTATAGGTGGAATAGAAGGTGGTTGTGGAGAAGACGAAAAGAGGGAGATAGTCTCACATCAACTAGGCATATCAACGGGCTATGGAGATGCCCATCAATAGATATCAATGTGAGTGAGTAGGGATTGCCATGCAACGGATGCACTAGAGCTATAAGTGTATGAAAGCTCAAAAACAAACTAAGTGGGTGTGCATCCAACTTGCTTGCTCACGAAGACCTAGGGCATTTTGAGGAAGCCCATCATTGGAATATACAAGCCAAGTTATATAATAAAAAATTCCCACTAGTATATTAAACTGACAACATAGGAGACTCTCTATCAAGAAGATCATGGTGCTACTTTGAAGCACAAGTGTGGTAAAAGGATCTAGCATTGCCCCTTCTCTCTTTTCTCTCATTTTTTTGTTTTTTGGGCCCTCTCTTTTTTTGGCATCTTTTTTTTATATTTTTTCGTCCAGAGTCTCATCCCGACATGTGGGGGAATCATACTCTCCATCATACTTTCCTCACTGGGACAATGCTCTAATAATGATGATCATCACACTTTTATTTACTTACAACTCAAGAATTACAACTCGATACTAGAACAAAGATATGACTCTATATGAATGCCTCCGGTAGTGTACCGGGATGTGCAATGACACAAGAGTGACATGTATGAAAGAATTATGAATTGTGGCTTTGCCACAAATACGATGTTAACTACATGATCATGCAAAGAAATATGACAATGATGAAGCGTGTCATAACAAAACGAAACGGTGGAAGTTGCATGGCAATATATCTCGGAATGGCTATGGAAATGCCATAATAGGTAGGTATGGTGGCTGTTTCGAGGAAGGTATATGGTGGGTTTATGGTACCGGCGAAAGTTACGCGACACAAGAGGGGCTAGCAATGGTGGAAGGGTGACACTGCGTACAATCCATGGACTCAACATTAGTCATAAAGAACTGACATACTTATTGTAAAAATCTATTAGTTATCAAAAGGAAGTACTACGCGCATGCTCCTAGGGGGATAGATTGGTAGGAAGAGACCATCGCTCATCCCCGACCGCCACTCATAAGGAAGACAATTAATAAATAAATCATGTTCCGACTTCATCACATAACGGTTCACCATACGTGCATGCTATGGGAATCACAAACTTTAACACAAGTATTTCTGCAATACACAATTACTCACTAGCATGACTCTAATATCACCATCTTTATATCTCAAAACAATCATAAGTAATCAAACTTCTCATAGTATTCAGTGCACTTTATATGAAAGTTTTTATTATATCCCTATTGGATGCCCATCATATTGGGACTAAATTCATATCCTAAGAAAATTACCATGCCGTTTAGAGACTCTCAAGATGATATAAGTGAATCATGAGAGTTCATCAATTTCTTCAAAATAAAACCACTGACATGCTCTAAAAAGATATAAGTGAAGCACTAGAGCAAATGACAAACTACTCCAAAAGATATAAGTGAAGATCAATGAGTACTTGAATAATTATGTAACTATGTGAAGACTCCTTCTCATAAATAAAATTTCATATCTTAAGTACTTTATTCAAACAGCAAGAAAATACAAATAAAAGAAAATGACGCTCCAAGCAAAACACATATCATGTGGTGAATAAAGATATAGCCTCAAGTAAATTTACCGATGAACAAAGACGAAAGGGGATGCCATCTGGGGCATCCCCAAGCTTTAGGCTCTTGGTTGTCCTTGAATATTACCTTGGGGAACCTTGGGCATCCCCAAGATTAGGCTCTTTCCAGTCCTTATTCCGTAGTCCATCAAATCTTACCCAAAACTTGAAAACTTCACAACACAAAACTTAACAGAAAACTCGTAAACTCCGTTAGTACAATAAAGCAAATCACCACTTAGGTACTGTTGTTAACTCATTCTAAATTTATATTGGTGTTATATCTACATTATTCTAACTTCTCCATGGTTTATACCCTCCGGTACTACCCATAGATTCATCAAAATAAGCAAACAACACAATGAAAACAGAATATGTCAAAAACAGAACAGTCTGTAGTAATCTGGAAACTTTGCAAACTTCTATAACTCAAAAAATTATGAAAAATTAGGAAGATCTAGAAAATTTGTATATCAATGATTTCCAAAAAGAATCAGTAATTTATCATGCTCATGTAAAAAATTACAATTATTTTACTGGGCACAAAAGTTTCTGTTTTTCAGCAAGGTCAAATCAACTATCACCATAGACCATCCCAAAGGTCTTAGTTGGCACTTTATTGAAACAAAAGCTATAAAACATTATTACTACAGTAGACTAAACAGTAGGGGTAAATATTGGCTTGTCTCCCAACAAGAACTGTTCTTTAATGCCTTTTTAGCTAGGCATGATGATTTCAATGATGCTCACATAAAAGATAAGAATTGAGACATAATGGGATCATCATGAAGCATATGACAAGCACATTTAAGTCTAACCAACTGCCTGAGCCTAGGGATTTTGTGAGCAAACAATTTAAGGGAACAAGAATCAACTAGCATAGGAAGGCTAAACAAGCAAAACTTCAAAAATCAACACATAGAGAAGAAACTTGATATTATTGCAACTCCTACATGCATATATTCCCCCCTCATAATAATTTCCAGTAGCATCATGAATGAATTCAACAATATAACCATCACACAATACTATATTCTCATGATGCACCATCATATAAATTTTACTACTCACCACATAAGAAAATTTATTCTCATGAATAGTAGTGGGAGCAAACTCAACAAAATAACTATCATGTGAGGCATAATCCAATTGAAAATTAAAATCATGATGATAAGTTTCATGGTTGTAATTATTCTTTATAGCATATATGTAATCACAATAATCATCATAGATAGCAAGTTTGTTCTCATAATCAATTGGAACCTCTTCCGAAGTAGTGGAATCATCAATAAATAAAGTCATGACCTCTCTAAATCCACTTTCGTAAACATAATCATCATAAATATGAGGCATTCTATCATCATAATAAATTTGCTCATCAAAACTTGGGGGACAAAAGTATCATCTTCATCAAACATAGCATCCCCAAGCTTGTAGCTTTGCATATCATTAGCATCATGGATATTCAAAGAAGTCATACTAACAACATTGCAATCATGCTCATCATTCAAAGGTTTAGTGCCAAACATTTTATAGACTTCTTCCTCTAACACATGAGCACAATTTTCCTTCCCATCATTTTCACGAACACTACTGCAGGATGCTGCTAACGCGGCACTACGATCAGAGACCCTTTAACAAAACTGTATGCGACGCATTAAGCACAAACGGGGATGTAAAAAACCCGTCAAAAAAGGTGCAAAACATTTGCGATGGAGGATGTCTCAAACACGGTTCAGAATTTAGTTACATGTGCGATGCTAGGCACACGGTTAACCCGTTCAAACTGTTTGCGATGAGGCAGAACAAAAGAAACGGGCATCCATATCAATGTGTGTGCTATATACGGCATACAGTTTGCTCCGATGACCCGTTTTCTATTAGAGAGTGCAAAATAAATGGTTAGCCAGATCAAGGTGTGTGTGATATAGGGCATACGGTTCACTCGGACGAACTATTTTTGGTTAGCGAACGCAACAGAAATGGTTCAACTTAACAAGATGTGTGTGAGACGTGGCAAACAGCCGACTCGGATGAACTGTTTGCGATGAGAATTTACAACACAGACAGTTAATATAGTTAGTTTGTCAGCGATTCTGTGTGTATAAAAAAACTTTGAAAAATGCAAACTAGTTGCCTGCAGTGGCTGAGAGTATCACACATGATGCTACTACGAGTACTCGTGTGCAATGATTAGTAAGTTACACATGCATTTCCTTATGTTAACACTTGTGTGATAAATAACACGTGGCAACTACATGGTCAACCTTCTACCATCAATAAATTTTGACCTTGTTTCTCGTCACATTGCTGATTACAACACAATAAGTAATTGCAAATCTGTTCACACCTATCAAACTAGTATGTGTTCACACTTAGCACCGGGCTATAAAGACTACCCACTCGAAAATTACTTCACAGTTCCTCTCCTCATCACCCACAAAACTGGTTTTTCTGTCAAGTCATTCTGCCATGACCGGTAGGAGGATTTTAGGGTGGACATATAACCAGGCAGCAAAGACCAAGGCCGCAGAAGCACTAGAGAGGTCTCGCCGCGAAGCTGCAGCCGCAACAGAGATGTCCCGGCGCGGCGCGGAGCCCTCAAACGAGCTCTCACGGGCACGCGAGGGCTCTCACAAGCGCATTCTCGACGTCTGCCATCACGAGGAGCCGGTGTTCCTGAAGTCCTTCGCCGGCGATGACGACATTCTCATTGGCATCACTATGCAGCAGGAGCTGGTTGATGGCTTGATGAAGCTGCTCAAGATCAGTGATGCCTCGGTTGACAAGGCGTCCGGCCTCGTCGAGCAACTCATGGGTGATAATGCGAAGCTCCTCAAGTTGGTCGTCGAGAAGGAGGAGGCCGCCGGCTAGAAGATGCTGCATGAGCGGAGCAGTGCCTCGGAGATGATGCTAAAAGCGGTCGTTGATGAACTGATGGGTGCCTTGAGGAAGCTCCAGATCGAGCGCGAGCAGGAGGTGGAGGAATCCGTTGCTGCTTTCAAGGAAAGTCGTGAGGAATTCAAGGAGCTGGAGGATTTTGCTGCCTGGCGATCCATCGACGAGTAGAGACAGTAGCGACCTAGATCGATGTCTGCAATTTCCTTCTTCTCTTGACCCCGTGTTTTCCGGGCTTTGCCGCATGTGGTATTTTAAATTATCCGGAATATGTAAGACAATTTTTATCTGCGCCATTGTAAATTTGTCGTCATATTATCCGTTGCCATTTTATTTGTGGTCTTATTATCCATCGCCCTATGTGGCAATTTAAATTAGGGCGGAATACGAGTTGAAAACACAAACAAAGCAAATGCTGCCATGGGATCACAAGCAAACACCCTCCGTCCAGGTTCTTTATTAACCCATTAATGGAGAAGTTGTGAGCGAGGCGGGTGGCGGCTGGTGCATGGAGGTCAAAGAGCTCGCTTCCCGGTGAGCATGGGTGGCCTTGCTGCTCGCACGTGTCCCGTCAAGCTTGCGAGGTGGACAGGATGCACGCATCCCCTTGAGCATGTGCGGCGGACTGCTCGTAAGCATCTCGTCGAGCCTGCACGATGGACTTCTCGCGCTCGTCCCGTCTAATCAAACAGTTGCATGCACGACACTAAGTATGGTTAAATTTCGACACGGTAAATATAATACAACCGTTTGCAATATTAACGTGTCAGCTTTTTGTTTCAAAAAGGACTTTGTTGGCTACTAATGTGTGCACCTCTTCTTAAACTGGACATTTTTTACCACGGCATATATGTGCCATGTCATGAAACCATGCCAAGTTTCTTGTTTTTTGGGTGACTTTTTGATTTACTGGGATTTAAAAACTGAGATTCTCAATGTTTCAGGACGACGACAAATTTGTAGTTCATTCTCATTCCATAAACGAGACCAAAACATGCCCCCAATGACAGATGTACGATTTCCCACCCATTTTGCTTCACTGGAGCATGTGGTTGTAGTTCAAATTTGAATTATGGACTACAGTAATGCATAGAATATATATATATATATATATATATATATATATATATATATATATATATATATATATATATATATATATATAGTGACCAAACGAACCCTGAATAGTTTCAAATTTCATCGCGACACTCCTATTATTCTATGTTGCCTGTAGAAAACAAAGTTCAGGGCGAGAAGAGGCAGCGATTGTCGTTTAAATTTCAGCACAGATATCATGTCGTTCCATGTTGCCCGTAGAAGAAAATACAAGGTGAAAGGAGGCAGTGATTAACGCCCACATGGGGGGACACGTTTCCCTATCGGAACCACGAGGATTCTTTGAGAAAAGCTCTAGTTTTTGTAAGAGGTTTGTAATAAAGCTTGGACCAAATTGGACAATGTTTTTACCATGACATATATGTGCCATGACATGACACCATGCGACCTTTGATGACTTCCTGGTGAGTTTAGGATTTATGGGGACTTAAAACCCGAGATTCGAAATATTTGGGGATGAGCCATGACACTGGTACGGTTGTAGTTTGTTCCCATTCCTGGCATGGGACCTAAACATGCACCCAAGGACACATGTATAATTTTTCTAGCCATTTTGGTGAACAGGAGCATGTATTTGTGGTTCAGATTTGAATTATGGACATTAAATGCCTAGGAAATTCAATTACTGTATAAAAAGTCCAAATGAACCCTGAATAAGTTTGAATTTCAGCACGGATAACTTGTCGTTCCATGTTGCACGTGGAAGAAAATACAAGGCGAAAAGAGGCAGTGATTATGTTTCACCCACAAGGGGAACACGTTTCCCTATCGGAACCACGAGGCTTCTTTGAGAGAAGCTCCAGTTTTTGTAGGAGGTTTGTAATAAAGCTTGGCCCAAATTGGACAATATTTTTACAACGAGATATATGTGCCATGACGTGACACCATGCCACCTTTGATGACTTTCTGGTGAGTTTAGGATTTATGGGGACTTAAAAACCGAGATTAGAAATTTTTGAGGATGAGCCATGACACCGATACGGTTGTAATTCGTTCCCATTCCCCGCATGGGACATAAACATGCACCCAAGGACACATGTATAATTTTTCTAGCCATTTTGGTGAACTGGAGCATGTATGTGTAGTTCAGATTTGGATTATGGACATTAAATGCCTAGGAAACGAAATTAGTGTATAAAAAGGCCAAACGAACCCTGAATAAGTTTAAATTTTAGCATAGATATCTTGTCGTTCCATGTTGCCCATAGAAGAAAATACAAGGAGAAAAGAGGCGGTGATTACATTTCGCCCACAAGGGGGACATGTTTCCCTATCGGAACCATGAGGCTTCTTTGAGAGAAGCTCTGGTTTGTATGTAACGCCCTCGATGCGGCTATATCTCCTACGTGTCGAAGCACAACTTAGAGGCATAACCGCATTGAAAGCAATGTCGCAAGTGAGGTAATCTTCGCAAACAACCCATGTAATACATAAGGGAAAGAGATACATAGTTGGCTTACAATCGCCACTTCACACAATACATGAATAAAACATTACATCATCCAGATACAAACAAGGTCCGGCTACAGAACCAAAATAAAAGAAGACTACCCGAAATGCTACATAGATCCCCGATTGTCCCGACTGGGCTCCACTATTGATCAACTGGAAACGGTACAACACAAAGGACAAGATCTTCGTCGAGCTCCTCCTTGGGCTTGGTTGCGTCAACTGCACGGTCCAACGGCACCTGCAAACTAGTTTTGGAAGTATCTGTGAGTCACGGGGACTCAGCAATCTCACACCCTCGCGATCAAGACTATTTAAGCTTATGGGTAAGGTAAAAGGTATGACGTGGAGCTGCAGCAAGCGACTAGCATATATGGTGGCTAACAACGCAAATGAGAGCGAGAAGAGAAGACAAAAGCACGATCGAACAACTATGATCAAGAAGTGATCCTAGAACAACCTACGTCAAGCATAACTCCAACACCGTGTTCACTTCCCGGACTCCACCGAGAAGAGACCATCACGGCTACACACGCGGTTGATGTATTTTAATTAAGATCAACTTCAGGTTTTCTACAATCGGACATTAACAAATTCCCATCTGCCCATAACCACGGGAACGACTTTCGAAAGTTCAAAACCCTGCAGGGGTGTCCCAACTTAGCCCATCACATGCTCTCATGGTCAATGAAGGATATTCCTTCTAGCGGGAAGACCCGATCAGGCTCGGAATCCCGATTACAAGAGATCCTCAACAATGGTAAAACAAGTCCAGCAAGACCACCCGATGCGCTGACATCCCGATAGGAGCTGCACATATCTCGTTCTTAGGGCAACACCGAATAAGCAATCCGTACAACTAAAACCAGCCCTCGAGTTTCCCCGAGGTGGCGCTGCAAGGGGCTCTAGTTTGGACCAACTCTTAGACAAGCACTGGCCCGGCGGGGTTAAAATAAAGATGACCCTCGGGATGCGCGACTCCCAAGGGGAAAAAGTCTAGGTGGCGAATGGTAAAACCAAGGTTGGGCCTTGCTGGAGGAGTTTTATTCAAGGCGAACTGTCAAGGGGTTCCCATTATAACCCAACCGCGTAAGGAACGCAAAATCCGGGAACATAACACCGATATGACGGAAACTAGGGCGGCAAGAGTGGAACAAAACACCAGGCATAAGGCCGAGCCTTCCACCCTTTACCAAGTATATAGATGCATTAATTAAATAATATATATTGTGATATCCGAACAAAATATCCATGTTCCAACATGGAACAAGCTCCAATCTTCACCTGCAACTAACAACGCTATAAGAGGGGCTGAGCAAAGCGGTAACATAGCCAAACAACGGTTTGCTAGGACAAGGTGGGTTAGAGGCTTGGCTCAACAATATGGGAGGCATGATAAGCGAGTGGTAGGTATCGCAGCATAGGCATAGCAAAAGAGCAAACAACTAGCAAGCAAAGATAGAAGTGATTTCGAGGGTATGGTCATCTTGCCTGAAATCCCGCAAGGAAGAAGAACGAGTCCATGAAGAAGATAAACGGACGTAGTCGAATGGGTCCTCACAAATGCGATGTTATCGGAACCAACCCGAAGAAGCAAACACCGGAAAGAAGCACACAACATAGTAAACAACCAACACATGAGCATGGTATGATATGCGGGATGCGGTATGCGATGCATATGCATGATTTGCAAAGGAATGGTTGAACCTGGCCTCGACTTGGAAATCCAAGAGTGCCACTGAGAAGGTGAGATGATTTTGGTTGGAATCGATATAAAGATCACCGGAATCGGATGCACGGTTTGGAAATGGCAAGCAAAACAAATATGGCACCGGTCTACGATAAACAGCAAGTAGCCCTCTAAATGCAACAAGTTAAATATGCTATAGCACTCAAACATGGCAAAAAAATACATGACAGGGATCCACTCAAGATTCATAACAAAAGATGAACACTGGGCTGCGGCTAATTCATCCATTAACAGGTTCAAACAAGCATGGCAAAAGAGCAAATGATAACATGTTTCAGACTTAGTGAAATTAACACAAGTCTGGAATTTATCATCAGGAAGCACACTTTAGAGCATGAAAACTACATGCTACAGGAACATATCATGGCAAAGCAAGGCATGGCATGAAGCTACTCAAAGCATTTAACAAAAGTCCCTTAGTGACCTTGAGCCAAAAGGGATCATAGAATACAATTGCAAGCATGTGAACATAGCAAAAACATAAACAGATCTCAGACTTAGTGAAAAACTGGAGCATGCAAATCAGTTAACGAGTAGGCATGTTTGCGAGCTCGATGCACTCACTACAGAGCATGGATGACAAACTAAGCATACACCCATCAATAAGACATGGCATAGAAGCTAGACATGGCAAGAACAACATCATAGCATGCACGGATCAATAGCAACAACCTCGGCAAAATCGCTAATTATGTCAACGATCTGCCAGGAACATTTTATAGCAAAAGTAGAGCTCGATTGACTCAAGATAGGGTGCTCCATAATTTCAAACAATAACATGGATGGATAGAGCACCACAATGTTAACAAAACATCCTTGGATCACTAAGAAACAACATGAACATATGGCATAACAACAAAATCAGGACAAGGACTTAGTGAAATTCTAAGTCCCTGAAAACATCATTACCGATTACGCTACTTTGCAAGCTTGTGCTAGTCACCACATATATCACAAAAATACATGGCAAGCACCTTTGTAAAGATGGCATGACATATAACAAAACACATGTAGAGCTCAGGATCATAGCATGCACACATTAATCATGGCAAAAATGACAAAATGCCATTTCCTGAAATAGGTCGGACAAATTCCTCACATAGCCCTCTTCCAACAGCATTTCGAGCATCAAGATGATCTCAAATGAAAATGATACAATGAGATGAAATGATGTACTCGTCGAGACGAACATTTTGATATGCTACATGCTCAAAACAGAGCCACGGATGATGAGTTATGAAGCAAAGAAAATGCCCAAAAAATACTGGAATCTGGGGGACTTAGTGGTTTTTCACCTCGCGAGAAAGTCAACTGGATGAGATGATCCCGGGACGGAGGGACCCGGGCGGCGCGGGCTGTTTTGTTCGCCAGACCAGTGGATCTGATCCCATCTGATCTAGATCCGAAGCGGACCGGGTCCAGCGACGGCGAAGACGGCCGGAGGCGGGGAAGATGGCGGCGGAGGTCCGGCCGGCGGTCGGAGGTGAGGGCGTGGCGGCCGCCGGCAAGGTCTATGCGGCGGAAGAAGAGGCCGCGGGCGCGGGCTGCTCTGGTGGGTGAGCTCCGGCAGCGCGGGGCGGATCTCGGGCAGGAGCCGTGGTGGCACGCGGGCTCGGCGGCGATGGCCGGCGCCGGCAACGAGGCTTAGAGGCGGCGGGGCGGCGACTCCATGGCGGCGGGGTCGCGGGATCTCACCCGCAGGTGGCGGCGGTGGCCGTTTCGGCTCCACGGGCTTGATCCGGGCCCGGCGGGCCTGGCGTAGTGGAGGAGGAGAGAGAGGACGGAGGCGCTGACGTGGCACGCCATGGTTGGCCGCGGCGGGCGGCGCGGACATGTCCGTCGGTGGAGAAGAAATGTCCGGCGGCGCGCGGAGGAGGAGGTTAGGGTTTCGTCCGCGAATTTCAGAGGGGATCACTTATTTATAGGTAGAGGGAGCTAGAAGAGTCCAAATGAGGTGCGGTTTGCGGCCACGCGATCGTGATTGGAAGGGTGTTGGGCTGCAACACGCACAAGGCCTTTTCGGTCCCTCGGTTAACCGTTGGAGTACCAAACAAAGTCCAAATGGCACGAAACTTGACAGGCGGTCTACTGGTAGTAAACCAAGGCCGCATGACAAGTCTTGGTCCAATCCGATAACGTTTAACACCCGCACACGAAAAGAGGTAGAAAGGGACACCAGATGACATAGGAGCGCCGGATTGCAAAACGGACAACGGGGAAAATGCTCGGATGCATGAGACGAACCTGTATACAAAAGAAATGCACATGATGACATGATATGCAATGCATGACACACAAGCAATGGCAAGGAAACAACAGCGAATAGCTGGAGGACACCTGGCACATCGGTCTCGGGGCGTTACATTGTAAGAGGCTTGTAATAAAACTTGCGCCACAATGGACGAAAAAAATTCCTCGACATATAAGTGCCATGTCGTGACACCATGGCCGGTTTCATGATTTTCAGCTTAGTTTTGGATTTATAGGGATTTAAAAACCGAGATTCTTCTCACGAAATGTTTTCAAATAGCACACGGTTCACTCATGAAAGCCAATATTCAATGAAAACTTTGTGGAAACCATATTTTAAAGTTTCATAAAAATCTTAAAAGAAATGTGGGATGTTAAGAAGATGATGTTTTATCGCGACACAAAATTTCAAGTTGAAAAACATTACGAGATGTGAGCTATGAAAAAGACAAAGTCCTCCCTGAATAGTGACATTACTATTCGGCACTATTCAACACCCATTTTATCTTTTTCATAGCTCAAATATCATAATGTATTTCAACTTGAAATTTCGTGTGGCAATAAAACATCATCCTCTTAACATCCCGCCATTTTTTGGAATTTTTTTGAAACTTCAAAACATCTTTTTCTCGTGGTTTTCACCGGTTTCCACCAAATGTTGGTTTTCGTAT